>NC_134676.1:34830290-34927790 GCF_030463565.1 Pelecanus crispus
GAGGACACATTTACAGGCATGTCCTACAAAATACATCTTTGGCAAAAGCAGGCTTCTGTGATATATTTTCTTTCTCAAATTGCATGATTGCCTTTGGTTCTTGTTTACATTTACATTTTTCTGTTCATTCTTTTTTTTTTTTATTTAGCCTGCGCATAATGTAAATAAAGATTGATATAAAAATATACAGTGAACTATATAGTGACAATTGATAACATTATAACATTTCAATTCTGATACTGAAACAACTATTATATCATTAAACATGAATGTTATTAAGTCTTTTGGAAAGGGTTCAGTGGGACTCGGGGATACAGGAGATCACTCTTTCTCCCTTCAGTGCCATCCTGTTCCTCAGACACCTGGGACATGATTGTAGACCCCACAGCTGAAAGCTGCTGCATGGAGGTGCACTCCTGTAAAGCTCGTGCAGTGCCCTGCACACCCAGTCCTGTCTCCACAGACTCTTGCTACCTCCAGCCGTGTGCTCACTCTGCTCTACATCTACTCTTTCAGGGGAAAGAAGGGCAGGGCAAGGGAACAGAAAAGGGAAAGAGCAAGTGAAAGAGAAGGAGAGCAGAGGGGAAGGGAAAGAAGGAGCAGAAGGGGAGCAGGAACAGCAATGGGAAGGAAAGGCAGGAGTGTCAGAGCCCTGCAAGCATCCTAGTCCTCCTGGGACTTGGCTCCTGTGCTCAGGGCCAGCTATAATGCGGGTGTCCAGCTCTGCATCAGACAGCCTCAATGGGGGCATGCTCCCTATTCATTTAGGAGCCGCTTATAAGCACAGGCTTGTCCCCTTGTCCTTGCCTGAGCTTGCAGCCCTGTCTGTGCCTGGTCATACACCCCACTAGGACTTTGATGCTGACTCATGGGCTTGACTTCCTGGCTTGATCTTGGACTTGTCCCATTACCATGGACTGCTGGCTGACCCCAGCCACCATCACAGACCTGTTCCCTTCATTTGGCTCAGGTATCATGGAACAGCACCCTTGTCTCTGCCATGCTGTGATGCTCATCTCCCAACTCCTCTCACAGCCCACTGTCTGCCCTTGCTGCTCCCTCATTCCCAGTTTTGGTTCCTCCCCAGTGCAGGCATAACTGATAGGCTATAAGGGCACGGAAAGGAAAAAACCCCAATATTCAAAGGCATACAAGCCTGGTCAGCATACAGTATGACACAAGACTGTTATAGTAAATATAGTGATGACATTGATATGGCTTGCAACACTTGCATTCAGAATTTCAATATTATCATAGTATCCTAGTGATGCCTATCACTGGGCTCCAAAAAAAAGGGAAAATAAGAACTGCATCATGTTTTATTTATCTTAATCTTTCCCCTTCTAGTTCAGAATAGTATATTAAATGAGAAAAAAGAAGTGATTCAGAAATGAACATGCAGTTGATTTGAAATGCCAAGCACCATATGTATTAATAATATATATATAGCTTTAGATAAGACAACCTGTTACAATATAACAAGCACATAAAAATGAACTGTTGAACAGGTGCAGTGAAAGGAAACATTAATTAGAAAGTCAATTGGAAGGTCAAGATATCAGTTAAATGGTTAATGAGAGATTTCTGGAAAAATCAAAGACAACTGCATTATACAGAATCTCTTCAGAATGTGAGCTAGAAAATAGTTCACAAAGATGAAAAAGCAAATGGGTGAACATGTATGAATTCTAAAAATCACAGTCAGTCATAGTATTATTTGTTTGCTTCTTATGTAAGCTGCAGCTTAACTGGCAACTACACTGTATCATAAATGTCAGCAATTAAAGACAGCTAGCCATTTCTGGCATATAACAGACAGAAAGATGCAAAACTAACCATAAAGCAGTTAGTCCCTCTGTGGTGAGAATCCTAACATGGCATTAAACCACATTACCTCCTATGCCTTCTCTCTTATGGTCTCCAGGAAAGCAGATGTAACGATGAGAAATAGTAAAGCCAACTTCGCTACTACAGTGTCAGGTAAAGAAAACCTCAGGACAGTTTTTGCTTTGCTTCTGTAAAACCTTCAGGTAATTGGTTGGATTTTTTGCATCAAAAACTGGAAAGAGTTCTGCTATCCATTAGCTTAGATGGGATCTTTGAGCTGCAGCTTGCAACTCCCCAGTCATGTTTAATTAACTCTCCAATCACTTGTAACGTATACTTGTTTCTTCTTGAAAACTATGATGGGATGATTTGTGGCTCAAGAGAAACTTCTTCAGAATAAAGCACACTTTGTTCTGTGAATTTTCATGAACAGCAGTATTCAATCAGACTAAGGTGGCTGAAGAGTGCAGCCAGCACAATATCCACACTCTAGCAATATCCATAAAAGCGTGCCTGGGACAGAGTAAGAATAGCACATTTCTGATGCTATCCCATAATGTTTACCCGGCCCACAAATATTTTCAGTTCATGGGATTTCCTGAGTGTGATGTGTATTACACCGTAAACTCCAGTTAATCTCTCCTCCAAGTTCATGTTCCATCTCTACTCAAATATATGTAAACATTTTGCACTCATGGCATCAATGTGCACATCCAATTTGCACAATGTAAATACAAAGACTTCCAGAAGTCTATCACCTTTTGCATGAGGAACTACATCCTTCTGTTTTAAACCAGTTTCCACATACTTTGCATTTAACAACCCCTGCTTGTTGCAATGGAAGAGGCAGTGAGCAGTCTACTCACTCTTGCTCATGATTCTGCACTTTTTCTATGCTTTAGTCATCTATTTTCTAAGCTGATGAGTCCTAGTACCTGCAGCCGTACCTAAAGTACTAGGTGCAGTCCATACTTTTCATTTTCCACCCTTCTTTTCTCTGAATCTTTTTTCCCAATTCTCAAACATTGTTTTTTGAAAGAAGCAACCAGAACTACTCACAGTCTTCAAGCTGTGACAAACCATGGATTTATGCAGTGGTGTAAATCATATTCACTGCTGTGTTCTTGTTCCTTTTATAATCCTTTCTTGTTTCTTTGACGGCTGTCAAGCATTGATCTGTTGTTTGCATGAAGTATCTATCTCAACTTCAAGGCCTTTTTCCTGAGTAGTAATGATGCACTGAATCCAACGCTTAATATGTGAAACTATTATCATCACTGTTATGCCTCAGTTCGAATTTGGTGGCACTGAATTTCACCTGCCATATTATTGCGCAGTCACTCAATTTCGTAAGGTTCTTCTGTTATTCTTCACAGTCACCCCTCACCCTTTTTACATTCAGTAGCTTTGTACCATCAACAAACTTTCTCACCTCACTGGGTCAATCTTTTCTGGTGGTTTTATAAATGAATATGTTAAAAGATACCAGAAGAGTTACCTGCAGAACTACCATGGTGGCTTCTCTCACTTGAAGAATTTATCCTTTATTCCATTAATTATTTATCCATACCAGACCTTCCCTTTTACTCCATGGATGTTGAAATTCCCTAAAAAGCCCTTCTGGGAATCCAGGTAGTCTACAGCAACTTACTTATATATTCCCTGACTCCTCCAAAACACTCAAAAGGAATTTAAAGTGAGATGTCTCTTTAAAGCAAGCTTATTCCTTTCCAGGTAGATTATATTTATCCCATGTCCAATAATTGGATCATTCACAATAACATTCAGTACTTTGCCCAGCAGAGATGTCAGGCATACAGATCCATAGATCTCTCCCTGGAATATCTTTCTGAAGACTGGCAACACACTTCCCATCTCACAGTTCCCAAGTACAGGAAGTTGTATGTGCCCTTGTTAGCAACTAAGTTGTTTCAACCCTGTGCTAGAATTCTTAGGCACATACCATCCTATCCCAGTGATTTACTGGTGTTTGTACTATTCAGTAGCATCAGCACTGATATGACAACACAACAAGTGATATGTCTATTTGTACCATTACATCTTCACTGTTACCTGTACCAGTATGCAGTTGGTCTTAAGAGGTCTTTACCTAAGTCCATATGTTCTTGTCTGGGAGCCAATACAGCAGTCTCCCCTACCCTCCTGAAGGATCTTTTTAAGTTTTAAGAACTTCTTTGATTCCAAGGCTCTGCTTTTGGAAAGGACAAGGCTGTAGGTAGTTTCTTGCCGTTACTATATTAAGTCTCTCGAAATTTATCGTACCAGATGTCTTATCTTTCCACAGATTCACTCTTCTTTGATCTCTTGTAGCATCCTCTTCAGTTAATCCCTTCATGTTAAAAATGGCTCAATAATTACTTATTAGAGCAATTCAACTTGGCAAGAGTTTAAGATCAAAATGTACACTGAAGAATAGGATTCATGTTGTCTAACTATAGATATCTATAGAACCCACATCGCTAGTCTCTGTAGGCTTCCTTTTGTTGGAAACAAATACATACTTCAAAAGTGCAATTTATCTGACCAGTTTCAGACATTTCCTCATATGAATCAGATACAAATCATGATATAGAAAAGAGTATTTTTCTCCACTGTAAAGGAACTGCTATAGACTAAAGGTAGCAGTGCAGAAACATGTCACATCCAACAGACGCTACTGCACTTTGTTCTTCACTAGCTAGGTTGTTCACCATATGTTATGGCACAAACTACAGACTTGGCTCAAAAGGGAGATGGCTCTTTACTTTTACTGAAGACAAGGCTAATAAGAAATACTTTATCTCACAATTTTATTAGATAACTTGTTCTATTAATTTGGTAGGTTGACAATTTTAAGATACTGATTTATTTATTGAACCCTAATTCTGACTTTAATTTCATCACTATAAAGTTAATAATAAAAGTTAAAATAAAATAAAAAAAATAATAAAAGTTAAAATAAAACCATCAAGAAGAAAGTGGGTTCACCAAAGTACAAAACGTACAGTTGTCTTTTGATTGCTGGGCAAAAATGGTTAACTCTTAAAATAATTCACCAAAAAACATCAAAGGCTGTTATTCAGCCATTGGACCATCCATGAGCCAACTATGGATGATTATGCATTTTAATGCTCTTCACACTTATAGTTTAGATTTGAGATCTTTGACTTTAATATCACTTTATCAGTGACATTAAAGCTTGTGCTGATACAGTCTCCTCAGAAACACAAAATCGTGAAGTTTTTTGTAGGAATACAAAAGTCCTCCATGACAAGTAGAGATGAGTAACATATTAAACACATCTGTAAGATTTGCATAGTCAAGAGACTTCATTTTACTCAATCTCACCATGATTTAAATCCACAAATAGAAGGTTTTCTTAAAATCTTTAGTTTTACTATGTCTATGCAGTAGACAGATTCCTTTATTTGTTGTACAAATAAGAAGAGGCTTAAAATCAATTTTCTGCACCTGAGGTTGCTTTTTGTTTTCTTTTTTGTTCGCACTGTTTACTTTACTAATTATTTTTGCATATGTGTTATTAGGCAGCTTTTTTGAAGAGCAGAGAACAGATGGAAAGTTAGGTTCAGAAAAGAAATATTTCAACCATATAAAATATTACAACCATTATAAAAACTGCTTTAATTCCCATTCATTTTAAGGGTTGTAATGCTATTGGTATCTTGGAGGCAGAATTTGCCTGGTGCCATCCACCTTCAAAGCTAACTAGTTTCAAAGGTAAAAAAATAAATACAAGTTTCTGTAGAGACTGATCTTCCCCAAGAGCTCAGTTGAATTTTGGAAATTTTCTGTGGTAATGCTCCTGTCTGCCACATTCCTATGCATTCAGTTCATGCAAAGTCTATCTTTCACACAACTTCACTCACTGGCAAAACAGTTATTTTGTGGGCCTGGGGAAGAAATGGAGAAAAGACCCCAGTTGGTATTCCTGGCTCTTTCACAGAATCACTGATATTCCACGCAGATATTTTTATGTCCTAGATAAGACATGATTGTATGAAACAGCTGTTGTTCCACATATGTGCCATCTTTCTAATCTGTTCAATGAGGAACCTTTTGTGTTAATCTTTGACAGCTGTTAAAAACCCCCAGATTTTTATGGGCTTTGAGGGTTTCTAAGAAAAGCCAGTAAAAAACAGCAAAGTATCAGTACTACTCCTAGTACTAGGAAATGGCTTCTTTTCTGACAGAAGCTGTAGAGAAGATACATATTCAACAACAGCCAGTTTCTGGCTTGCTCTGCTCTTATTTTGTCCGCACTGTTTCTCTGATTAGGAAAAAAAAAAGCTAGAATGACAAGTTTGGGGTTTGTTTTGTTCCGTTTTTTTAACATTAAGAAACAGAAAACTACATTACAAATCTAAAGAAATATTTGAAGCAATATCACTGCATTATCACAGTACTTTTAGTTCTGATCCATACAGTAGAAGCTGCCACTTTACTGAAAACATTTGGACATTACCACCAACAGTGATAGTGAAATGGTCTGTTTTCATGACAAGTCAATGAATCAAAATTTTCTAAGCTGCCATTTTCTTCTCAGAATTTAAGCTTGCAGTCATTTTTTTTTCCTAAATCTGAAGACAACCAGAAAACTCTGAACACATGCAAATTGACAACATAAGAAAAAAACAGCTGTAAAGTTATGTACTGCTGCTGTTTAACACTATTTATACCATACAAAGGTAGAGAACTGCTCAACTTCCTTCTAGTGGTAATTTTTTGGGGGTATCATGAGGAGCTGATAAATGGGACAAAACATCTGATTTTACCCAAGCAGACCTGTAGATCAAAGACAAACTGAAATCTCTGGAGGCATTTAAGCCTAATTTAGGACAAGAAAATACTTTAGGATACCAAGAGATATTCAAAGCCTACCTCTCAATATTCCCTTACTGCAAATGTGGGATCCCCTTAGGTCACATCAATCCTGGCGATACATGGGACAGGAAGACGTTACTAGTTATTACACCTAATCCACTGCGTACACTGAGGTCCTGTTACACTGACTGCACTCTGATAACACTTTCAATTTTTTTTATTTTCCTCTTAAAGACTGATCACATAACTTCTCAAAAACTAGGTTTAAATTCTGACATGACTGCTGTGCCTGTGACATGAACAAATCTAGGAAGAGCACAGTCCAAGAAGTCCATTAAAATCCATACAATCACAGTTTGTATTTATACAGTGTCTTCTACAGCTCTTCAGTGTGTGAAGCTTGGGATTCATAATTGCCATATACTGCTTAAAGCTCCTCTACTTTCAAGTAAGTATTCTAGGAAAAAAGAAAGAGTACATGCTTCACAGTTACATGGCAGCAATATTTTTATACATTACCAAAGCACATAAAGGAACAATTTAACAAAATACATTTAATAAAGTTGTTATATCTAATAAACTAGTAAAGAATTAACAGGAAAGTGGTATGAATTGCAGTTTCTGGAACAAAGAAAATCTCTTTGTTGCTTGTATTTAATTTTTTAATTCTAAGTATGTGAGTCAGTTTCTAGCAGATATTTTATGAGTAAGAACTACCTGATGATAATATGCTAAACAGATGTACCTAGGAAAAGATGTTCAGTTAATCTTTGATGGACATAAATATACTTAGGTCTTAATAAGTGAGTTATAACTTCTGCTGCGCATAACCCAGGAAAAGAAGTTAGAAATGTAAAGAAAGACATTGTAATATTACACAAAAGTCTTCGTATCTACAAATGAAAATATATTTGCAGAAAGAAGTAACTAATTCATACATATTATTGAATTATTTCAGTTACATTTCAGTTACATTACCTACATAATGTTTTTTCACATTTTGAAGTAATGCATTTTGATTTTTATTAATACTCTTTTCTTGTACACAGCTGTTTTCAGTGACACTAGTACAACAAATGATTTAGGAGCTAATCGTTTTGTCACTGGAAACAAAATTTCTTGATGGTTTCAGAAGGATTCAATCCATAGCGTCTGTTAGGTCAATTGTCACTGTATTTCCAAGAGGTAAAGTACGAGGCAAATAAGGATTTTTGTTTCTCAGCAATGTAAAAGCTTCAAGTGTGCAATTCCACCATTATTTCCCAAAAGTTTTGCCATGCTCATTGTCAAATTCATACTGAAATGAGCCACAGAGGTTGAAAGACTCAGTGCATATATCATGAACATAACTGAAGTATGCTGAAGACTGCTGTTCTTCATTAAATGAAGATGCTAAAATGCCCATTGCACTGTTTTCCTGCAAATAAATGCAACCCTCATAGGTACTGGTGATAAAAGTAAGTCTCTCATAGCTATGTACTTTTATAAAACCAATGTACAGCATAATAGCAATCAGAAATTCTAAATAAATGTATACTATACTTTAGCTCTAGACTGTTTACTGGTGTGGTATGATGCTGATGTTCATTGTGGGCTGCCCACTAGGTATTTCAGGTGACATTACATTTCTAGGAAACAGCATGACATCAGTATAAATCTATTCTTTGTATTCATCAACGTGGAACATTCTAAACAAAGTACTAATCACCTTTCATTTACAGATCTGTCCCAGCATAGTCGTTATGTGCTAGAGTAGTTGTCTATTTACAGCTTACCAGCGAGTACTCAACAGATACTCTTCTCAATGTTTATTGGGTATTTACCATTGAACACAATGCTGTATATCAAAGAGTACCTACTGACCTGCTCTTTTAGAACCACAGAATCATTTAGGTTGGAAAAGACCTTTAAGATCATGCAGTCCAACCATTAACCTAACACTACCAAGTCCACCACTAAACCAATTCAGGGTAGAGTAATAATTAATTTCATGTTCCCTGGCTTGGTGGCTGGACTATTTTTTAAATGAAAGTAAAACCAGGAATCATTAAGGTTGGAAAGAACCTCTAAATCATCAGTCCAACTGTCAACCCAACACCACCATGCCCACTAAACCATGTCCCAGAGTGCCACATCTACCCGTTCTTCAAACACCTCCAGGGATGGTGACTCCACCACCTCTCTAGGCAGCCTGTTCCAATGTTTGACTACCCTTTCCGTGAAGAAATTTTTTCCAATATCCAACCTAAACCTCGCCTGGCGCAGCTTGAGCCCATTTCCTCCTGTCCTATTGCTAACTACTATTGAGACCAACACCCACCTCACTGCAGCCTCCTTTCAGGGAGTTGTAGAGAGCGATAAAGGTCTCCCCTCAGCCTCCTCTTCTCCAGACTAAACAACCCCAGTTCCCTCAGCCGCTCCTCATAAGACTTGTGCTCTAGACCCTTCACCAGCTTCGTTACCCTTCTCTGGACAAACTCCAGCACGTCAATGTCCTTCTTGCATTGAGGGGCCCAAAACTGGACACAGTATTCCAAGTGCGGCCTCACCAGCACCGAGTACAGGGGGATGATCACTTCCCTGCTCCTGCTGGCCACACTATTCCTGATACAAGCCAGGATGTTGTTGGCCGCCTTGGCCACCTGGGCACACTGCTGACTCATGTTCAGCCGGCTGTGAACCAACACCCCCAGGTCCTTTTCGGCCAAGCAGCTTTCCAGCCACTCTTCCCCAAGCCTGTAGTGTTGCATGGGGTTGTTGTGACCCACGTGCAGGGTCTGTCATTTGGCCTTGTTGAACCTCATACAGTTGGCCTCGGAACATTGATCCAGCCTGTCCAGATCCCTCTGCAGGGGCCTTCCTACACTCAAGAAGACTGACACTCCCACCTAATTTGGTGTCATCTGCAAACTTACTGAGGGTGCACTCAACCCCCTCATCCAGATCATTGATAAAGATATTAAACAAGACTGACCCCAGAACTGAGCCCTGGAGAGCACCACTTGTGACCAGCTGCCAACTGGATTTAACTCCATTCACCACAATTCTCTGGGCTCAGCCAATCAGCCAGTTTTTTACCCAGCAAAGGGTACACCTGCCTAAGCCATGAGCCAACAGCTTCCTTAGGAGAATGCTGTGGGAGACGGTGTCAAAGGCTTTACTGAAGTCCAGGTAGATGACATCCACAGCCTTTCCTTCATCCACTAGGCAGGTCTCCAGGTCATAGAAGGAGATCAGGTTGGTCAAGCAGGACCTGCCTTTCATGCACCAGTGATGGCTGGGCCTGATTCCCTGGTTGACTTGTACATGCCTGTTGAGTATACTCAAGATGAACCACTCCATAAACTTCCCTGGCACCAAGGTCAAGCTGACAGGCCTGTAGTTCCCTGGATCCTCCTTCTGGACCTTCTTGTAGATGGGCATCACACTGGCAAGCCTCCAGTCCTGTTAACCTGGACTGCTGATAGATGATGGAGAGTTGCTTGGCAAGCTCCTCCCCCAGCTCCCTCAGTACTCTTTTCTTCTACCCTGTTTTCTTGTGTGAACCTCATGAGGTTCAACAAGGCTAAATGCAAGGTCCTGCACCTGGGTCAGGGCAACCCCTGGTATCAGTACAGGCTGGGGGATGAAGGGAATGAGAGCAGCTCTGCTGAAAAGGACTTGGGGGTACTGGTGGATGAAAAGCTGGACATGAGCCAGCAATGTGCGCTCATAGCCCATAAAGCCATCCGTATCCTGGGCTGCATCAAAAGGAGCATGGCCAGCAGGTTCAGGGAAGTAATCCTGCCCCTCTACTCTGCTCTCATAAGACCCCACCTGGAGTACTGCATCCAGGTCTGGAATTCTCAGCACAAGACAGACATGGACCTGTTGGAGTAGGTCCAGAGGAGGGCCACAGAAATGATCAGAGGGATGGAACATCCGTCCTAAGAGGACAGGCTGAGAGGGTTAGGGTTGTTCAGCCTTGAGAAGAGAAGGCTCCAGGGAGATTTTATTGTGGCCTTTCAATATTTAAATGGGGCATATAAGAAAGACAGTGACAGACTTTTTAGTAGGGCCTGCTGCAACAGGACAAGGGGTGATGGTTTCAAACTAAAAAAGCATAGATTTAGCCTAGATATAAGGAAGACATTTTTTCTGATGAGGGTGGTGAAACAGTAACACCTTGCCCAGAGAGCTGTTAGATGCCCCGTCCCTGGAAACCCTCAAGGCCAGGTTGGACGGAGCTCTGAGCAACCTGATCTAGTTGAAGATGTCCCTGGTCATTGCAGAGGGGTTGAACTAGATGACCTTTAAAGGTCCCTTCCAACCCAAAGCGTTCTATGATTCTATGATTCTACATCACAGTAGTAACAATTAAATTATGCAATATGTGAATATTCTAACTAATAAATTAGTATAGTAACAGTGAAAGGGGACAGTGAAGGGAATAAGAGGTGGCTTATCATTATGTAATATTCAGCTTTGTCTATTGATACAACTATCACTATTATTATTAACAGTGATTGGCATTACAATAATGAGTTCATGATGGATGCTACTGCCACCCATCCAAAGATGATGCTACTGGCTTAAAGAGCGTACCTATTTAATGAACTTAGTCTTGGTTACAAATACATCTTAACAGAGTACTTTGCCTTTTCTCTTGCCAAAATTTGTTCCAGAGATGATTTTTCAGGGAAATTCTGCATGGCTCACTGATAGAGGACATCATCTCCTCTGGGAGTGCAGAAGCAGCCACATGGAGATGCCAGACCTTCAGCTGCATACCTTTTCTCACCTTCCCTTAACAGAGAAGCTACAGTAAATTGGAAATATGGAAATAGCCATGTCCACCAGACTGCTTCTGAGGTCAGATAAACAAGCACCAGATTTGGTTTTGTTTGTGTTTTTAATAAAACACAGCCATACATTACCCAGGTAAAAGTCTGTGAAGCAGAGTAAGGATGACATACATTTCTCACATCTCCTACCTTAACCTATTTGCCTACTGAAGCAACTAATAAATCAGAAGATTCACTATAGGAAGATAATTGTGGTGGGACACATAATTAGTATTTCAGGGAAACTGATCTACATGAAAGCAGAAATCCTACTCAGAAGGTTTCTAAAATATATGTTCTTCCCTCTGAAGGAAGTTGATTTATATAGATTACTTCTGATTGATAATAAAGATAATACCTTTGCCTGTAAATTTAAACCAGAAAAAATCTCAATTCTGGGTACATTGGTCACAGCACATGTCCATGAAATTCTTCTTTTGTCATAACAAACACAAGTAAAACTTTCATCACATCTGGCAAAAATCACCATTCAGTACATTTCTCTTATTTCCATTACCCATTTTCCTTTCTTTGGTGAGGTCAGCTGCTCAGTTAGCCTGTCACACCTGGCGTTGCACAGCATCTGGACAACAACTGCAAAATATTCTGTGTAAATGAGATACTGGTTTCTAAATAGGCCTCTTCCCTGTTGCCTTAATACTATAAATAGATTTGGACTTCAATGTATAGCATGACTCAGTCTTAGTCTTTGGAGGTTGCTAACTAATGTTTTTCTTCTATGTACTACACAAAAGAGATCTGGGAGACTTCTTTTTAGTACATGTTGTTAAATGACAAAATGTCTGGAAGATGTTAATTAATACACACACACACACACACACACAGAAACCACATTCAGGTCTCCACTCGCAGACTGAAATAAATCTGCTCAAAAACCTAAATTTAAAGAAGGTCAAAAAATTATTCCTTAAAAGTTAGCCATAAGAGATCCTATCAACTACCAGAATTATCAAGAATATTAATTCTTCTAAATTTACACAAGTGTAGTAATGAGCTTTCTATTTTTGGTCCTTCAAAGAAATGCAATGTTTCAAGCTACCAGTAATAACTTGTTTGGGTTTTTTTAATTCGTCACATTTCTGTTAAAAAACCAACTAAATAAATTTATGCAAGGTCATATTAGGCTTTGCCAAAGCAAAGAAATGCATTTCACTTTGACCATCAGATATCAACATTCCAGAAAGAAAAGTGGTTTAGTTACAGTATTTAAAGTGTGTGTGTATACATAAGATATAAATATGTATTTTCCAAACATATTATGCACACACATATTATATAAACATACGCACACATTTCTTTCACGTAAACATAATGAGTGTGTAGAGGTATGTGTAAATCCTCTCCCAGACAATATAGCTACTACCTAGAAGGCCAGAGTTGTCAAAACGTAAAGCAACTAGTTGCTGAATGATGCTTACTCTTAGCTTTCAGGGATCTTCCTACCACAGATTAACCTTATTGATGTGTGCAACTTAGGAATGACTCCTCCATTTTAAATATTAAAAAATATAATTATGTCTTACTTAGAACTTCAGTGCTTTTGTTCTAATGATAAAGAAGACCACCATTATCTTCTAACCTTGATTCTGATTGCTACAGATTTTTGTACGTCTAAATTCAGTATAAACAAATTATTGGATGAAATAGAAAAGAGCTAAGAATATTTCTCTTACTAATAAACAGTGAACCCAAAGTACAGACTTCAGGGATTTTTATTTTTTTTAATAAGGTTTAAATCTGTAATTGCCATGTGTGTCAGTTTGTGTTCGCCATATCTGTCTGCCAGCAAGAGACAGTGACCACTTACAGTGATTACAAAGTACACCAAATGTAGTATGTATGTCACTTCTCCACAAGAGCTTGTTGGCAGCTTTGATCGACTTCTTTTTGATTACACCACAATCACCTCATTCCACTTTAGCTACTCTCACTCTCTCTCTCTCTCCAGGGGTTCAGATGTCATTGCTGTATAACTTAGCATCAGTTTTCCTTCTGTTAAATCCTCTTCCTGGGAAGATGAATCTACTCATTGATTTTGACCAAAGACTGGTTTTTAAAAAGGGTAGAAGAGACTTCTGACCTTTCAAATGATCAGATTAAGGTGGTTATTTTCACATTATTAAGTAATCAGGGAAGAAATACATTAAGCAACAGTTTAGTTCACAGGCTGCTTTGCTGGCTTCTAAAAACTGTTGTGCACTGACAGCTAACCTAGATTCCATTTCCTCCTTTTCCTCTGAACCACAAGGGAAGCTAAAATGCATTTTCACATTGCATTTTGCCTAAAGGCTCTCAGTAAAATTTAATTTTCTTACTGCATTGATTTTTCCATTATAAGTTGTAACAGTCTAATGATATCTCATAAGAATTTTTACTGTTGAGAAAAAGGGATGTGAATGATTTAGCAATAATAACTGCAAATGCTAGAGGATTTATTCTTATTTTCTTAAGAACTTTCCATCTGTCTTTCTGATTGGCAGTTGTTGAAAAAGTCTATACCATATCACCATCCACTGGATGGCCTGAAGATAGTTCTTTAGCCTGTTTCTTGTGGGCAATTTCTGATTCAGTTTCCTCAAAACATCTTCGTCCACTGCTAACTTCTAAAAATCAAAATAAAGCTCCCTAATTTTGAAGCTGAAAATGGTGCTTATAAATTAATGGGCCACATGGAAACAATGCAATTGTGAGACCCAAAAAGCACAACCATTTCTGTCTTGCAGGCTACATTACACTCACTGGAGACTGACATCCTTATTACCCCAAATACTTCAAGTTTTTCATGTGTTTTCCTTATTCTGGACAAAGAATACATCAAAGAAATATGACAAGTTCCCTGGAGAAAGAAAATTTGCAGGCTGACTCTTTCCTTCAAAACAATTGTATCATCACCAAAGCTGTAGAAATCATGTCTGAAAACAACTGGTGTGATAGACTACGAAACAAACAGGCAGTGCCAGAGCAAGTACAGCAGAGGTTTGCAAGTCCCTGTGTTCCACATCTACAAGAGTAGCTTTGTCAAGGATTTGATAGGTAGACAGACAGAGATGGAAAAAAAATGTACAAATGTACAATATATTACTAAGTTAAACAGAGTAAAACCTGGTGTCTGTTTTTCTTGGCAAACAGTAGCTTGATTGGTATCTTCCTCCAGCTCTTCTACAAATTTGCAGAAAGCTGGAACAGTGGCCAGTTTCCTGTTTTCCATATTTTTTTTCCCAGTTAGCGTTCATAAAAGTAACAAGATGGGCTTTATTACAGATGCTAGAAGCAAATTAAGGCACATCTCAGGGTTCTTCAGGGGCACGTTTTCCTTTTTTGAATCCTGGAAAATAAATTGAGCTGAAGAACAGACCTTACAGAAAAAGAAGTCTGAAGTGCCCCCACTACAATTCCCAGGAAGCACTTAAGCAACTTTACAAACTCGGTCAGTTATGGGATTTTTTGGGTTTTGTCATCATCATTTGCTTATTTTTCCTGGAAAAGGTTTTGGTTTGGTTCCTCCCCCTCCCCCCCCCAATTTGTTTTCATATAGAAAGCAGCTATTTTTCATAACACAGTCACAAGTTTCTGAGAAAATACAATGTTCATGGTAAATGCACTGATTACACATTACATCTGGAATGAAAATTCTGTCAAGTGTACTAAAACACTTATTTAACTGAAGCTTAACTAAACTTCTGTAGTGCTTGAGACTACCCATGCTTACCTGTTGTAAAAATAAATGAATATAAATACCAAAAAAGGAGTTTCACATAGCATTTTCAATTCTGTTCTTTGCAACTATGGGATTTTAAACACAAGCATTTGCCACAAAGTTGTCCAGTGAATGTGGTATCATAATTAGACAGAATCTGTTCACTATCCTGTGTTAAGAATGAGCCTAATGTAATTTTTTTTATACTTCATTGGACTGACAAGTCTTGTTTGGAGAGGGCAGCTAGATATGACCATGTCTCTTACAGAAAAGATGCATCAAGGTTATGTTCTTTATGGCTCAAATACTATGGAAATATGTTTGATACAATAATTTAGATGATAGATTTTGCATGCTTCTATGATCTGTGGCTTTTTTTTTTAGCCAGCACTATCTCTGCTGTGCAGTAAGACTGTACATCAATACACCTACTCCATTGGAGAAGCTGATGCTGACATTCCAGACTATTTTTAAAACTGCCAGAGCTTTAGCCTCTCTCTAAATAGTGGGCATGCCAATATATTAAAGGGGGAAAACACTCACCCCTTCTTGGCTGGTACCACTTCAAGTGTACAAATCAACCCTGGATTCTTTAAAATTAAACACATCAGTTTAAATTTAGCCCAAATTTAATAATTTTCTACTTCTGGCTCTGCTGGGGCTTAGAGGCATTCTGTTGTTGATGCAGAACAGACTTTGTGCTAACAATAGACATCTTGAGCGGGTGGCGAGAGTCTCACTTCTTCCTTCCACTTGAATCTAGCTTCTAAGACAAAAACAAAGCAGTGTGTTCACTCCTAACACAGGGGAAGAATTCCTGTCAACACAGTCTCACCACAAGCAACAACACTAAAACCCAGCAGCTGCAATGCAACACTCCTACCTCCTCAATTCTCCCACCAATACCCAGAAAATTAGTTCTTCTCAAATGAGAGATTATCTCACACAGCTCAGGACATCCATACTGCCTGTAACCAAAGGCCATCTGGGACAGTAAGAGTCAGACCCTTCAATATTCAGTATTTGCCATTCTCTCAAAACCGGTTGATAAAAACTAAAAAAAAAGTAGTCTGGGGGTCTCACAGTTTTGCTGTAACGTTGGCAATGAGAAACAAGTCTGAGATTTGAGGCTGTTTAAACACAGTCAGTCCTCTCAGTGGAGATTATGTAGCAGGTTATGAACCTTAAACTTGGGAAGAAACATCACCTATTTTTGTCCACACACACTTAAGGACAGGCACAATGTATCTGATTAAGGAAGAAAACTTTGCTAGCAAGTATGTAGTAGTTATGGTGAGAAAACTTTACTAACAAGTATGTAATAGTTATGGTGACATACTACTCTTTCCAATAAAAGAAGTGGAGGGGTGGAGGCTGAGGGGGATGGGGAGTGGGGTGGACAAGGGGGAGAAGCAGAGATTATCAACTACAGAACTGAATTAAAAGAAAAAAGGTAAAAAATTAATTTCCTGGGAGATTATACTTAAGTACCCATAATAAAAAAGGATGAATGTGTCAGAAAAAAACTGAAAAATTACAATGTGGTTCTGTGCAAATTGATCTCTTTTAAACTATAATTTAAAAAAATAAAAAATACATCATGAAGTTAACTAATTTCAGATATGATAAAATTCATGTCTTGAAGAAACTCAAGATTGCACTGGGTGTGTCAATTATTCAAAAATCAGAATTAGAAATCTGCTATCTTTATACACAGAAGTTGAGTCCAGTTTCTTAAAGTGCTTTGGAATGTGTTTAAGACTATAAAAAATTGCTGTATTCACATGTGGAAGTGCTGAACACAGAAATGTCTAGTGGGGTTTTACTAGGGTCATCTCTGCTAAGACTTCTGCTGTTTTTTAATTTTTACAAATGACCTAGATTGTTAAATTTGCTGATAATATAAAATTCGGAGGAAAACTGCATACTTAGCAAGTAGTAAGTCAAGTTTAAATGAATTCTTATTTTCTCTGTAACTAGGCTGACAAGCAGAAACTGAAATTTAATGTTGACAAATGTAAAGCAATAAAAGATGAATATAAAAATAATAAACATGAACATTTTATGAATAGATTTCTACCAAAACAAGAAAGCTACTCTCCTTCCCCCTAAAAAAAGATAGAAAGATGGTGAATATGCCTTTAAATATGTCAAAGGAAGATCAGGAAGCAATTTAAAATCCTTTAGAATTGCAGGTTATAAACGTGTCATGTTGCAAATTCATCTGGCAAGCTCTTCTTTGAATATCCTGTGAACTTTTCATCATAACATTAAAAATAATATATTTTCACACTTAATCATTACAGAAAAAGTAAAACTAGTCTAATTTTATAGGTGAGACTTTGAAGTGAATCTGAAAAATAAACAAATGAAAAACCCTAAAGTTTTGTATAAGGATAAGGAAGTGATTCAGCACACCAAATTGATTAATCAAACAGCCTAACTTCACAAATATTATTTGGGGGGCGGAGGGATGGAGGGGAAGTAGTGTGAATAAGACTTTAAATGATGAGCATAACCTATGAAGGACTGGAAAACAAAAATATTCCTCTTAGATAATTTCTTCTTCTTTTGCCAAGAGGGGGGTGGGAGGAATCTCAGCTATAGACTGGCCTATTGCTTGTTACCTTTCTTATCAAAGAATAAACATTGTATGAAGATTACATGATGTCTGGCTTTGTTTTCAGTATGTTCTTTCTCACTCATGTTAGGCAGGAACAGATAAAAATTGGAACAAACGGTGGTATTTAAAAAAAGAAATCAAGAAATATCTTTCTGTTGCATACTAGAAACCTCCAGAATTTCAGGCACTGGGCTGCACCCTCGACCGATAGGTCTGGGTTTCCTTACCAAACCACACACACCTGGTTTAGACAGTTTGCTTAACCTAGCTGTCTACCATTTTGGAAACATCTATTTGGGGATTTAAAGTAATAGTATTCCACAAACAGAAGTCACAGAGAACAAAAGATTTCACATGTACTGGACATACAATGTTCTAAGTCTTCATCTTCTCCAGTACTCTTGAAGACTTGTAGGAAGTCTGTTGTGATACAGATTACAGAATCCTCTGGCTGTGGCAGGGTGTGTTTTTTTCTGACACATTAACTAAATTGATGGTTTATTGTTTCTTCATCAGTGTCCTTCCAAAAACTTTCATGAACCTGAATAACTAGAATTGGATATTTGAGCAAGTCACGAAGGAGTGGTATGGTATGCAGAAAAGCTGGATGACTTAATTGGAAGCCCTGTATTTTTTTTTTCTTTTTAAATGAATATTCCTGTACATACTTGCAGCTTTCAGATGATTGTTTTGTCTTCTATACCAGGGGAAAAACATGTAACTAACAATGCAGATGAGAAAAACATTTACATAATAAAAAATATATTTCACTGTCTTTCTTTGTAAGACAAAAGCAAGAAACTGAAATGATTACATACCTGAAGGAGTTTGTGACTACGTGCAGATGAGGGCAGTGGGAACCCACTTACATGCATGTGCACAACTGCTCTTCCACACACATGCACAGAGACACACACACAGTTTCAGGAATATTTCTGTTTTAAATTAACTGCTCCTTTACACATTCCATTCTTCTCAACCACTCTTCTTTGGAGAGAACTGTCATCAGGGACTTAATATCAACTTTCCTTTTCCCATTTAATTTGTGGCATTTCAGAATGAAGATAAATGTAAAGAATTAATTATTATGAAATACGTCCTGTTAACAGAAAGCCACTGCACACTTAAGATCACTGGCTCTATTCCTTACCAGTCTCCCATTCTATTCTGGTTCCACTCACATTTGCATGGTAATAGCTTCATAAGAAAAGTTTACTTCCAACACAACAAGTTGCTGAAATTCTACAGTGAACATCATTTTGTATTCTACACTAGCAAGACGGTAAGAAAGCTGTTTCTTGACAGTGCAAATATGTTTTCCTGCTTTTTTTTCTTTTTTAACTTATTTTACCCATTTTCATTCTGCTAGCAAACGTGTTCCTGATATTTTTCTAAAGGTCTACATACACAAAAACAAAGGGAAAATGAATTCAGGCACACTCTGAAAAAAACCATGTCCATCATAAGTAACAAGGTTACATTTATTTCTCCATTTCAGAAAAACAACACATTCTAACTGAAGTTAACAAAGCATATAGTTTGTTACATATGACAGGATTCTCTTGGATGAAAGGAGTAACATGAATGTATCATCAGGAACTCCAAAATTGCAACTCTTATTCTCAGCACTTTGACCAGGAATCAATACTGTAGTTGAGAGTCATTAAGTCAAAAGTGATCTCAGATGTCATTTTCAACTAAAGACAAGTGCATTAAGATCATTATCTTTTGGCTCTTATTTTACCAGTTAAACCCCACTCCTGAATACCAAGCACTCTTTAAAAAAAAAGGAAAAAAACACACAACTTTTTTCCAGTTGAATTTGTGTTACCTCCTTTCCTGTCACCCAAAAAAACCCAAACCCTACCACTTTCTTGTTTTACAAACAGGTGATTTGTATCAGTAATGCTGTGCATTAGATTGCTTCATCTTTACTTTTTTTATTGGGCTGCATAAGCATCTTTAAGTATAAGTAAACCATAAAGGAGACTATGCAGAATCCTGCCACTCACCCCCTTATTTAAGAGAGATATTTGCCATTTAAAATTGTTTATTTTGGGGATGACATAAAACAAGATTACTTATGTGAGACTGGAAAATTCTTTCCAATCAGAGAATAGTTTAAAATTGACATTTATTATAAACTGCTGTTTTTCTCAAACCATTTGATATCTGATTGAAGCTCACTGGCTAACAGCATAAGTTGAATAATTGGCTTACAATTTTCCGAGCTCCACCCATTTAACTGATCAAATCACTGAATGGAAGACATCATAGTACTGTAAGGTCACATCACTGCCACAGGTATTCATCTAACGAGGTATCAGAAATGCTCCATCAACTCAAAAGTCTTGGGAAGTAAAAATATGCCTGGGATATAATAGTTTGGTGTCCCCATACTGAAAGATAGACTTTATTTTGACGAACAATTTCAACATCACCAAATTAAAAGAAATAAGCTATTTCCTTACTTTACCACTTGCATTTCAAGGAGGTAAGTGTATAAAGATTTTACTTCTACATTGTCAGGGAAAAGAAAAAACATTCTGTAGATCTCTCTTTCAATGTCTCAGAACAGCTTGGCTTAATTGCTTAAATAATACTGGTTTTCATCATTTATAATTCAAACCATATGTCAACCTCAACAAGAAAAAAAATACCAATTTAAACACGTTCTCCAGTTCTTATCATATATTTTTCAAAAGCTATCTTTGTAAACCAGCATAGGAACTTCAACTTAAACTAAAATCTTAATTAACACCTTAATTCCTATATGTAAGTTAATTGAATCTGTGTTCCTAAACTATGAGCCAATGTAGCTGCTAATTATAAATTAATGGGCAAGACTTTAATACTTTTAATAGGTGAGTGATTTTTCAAAGTTCAATAAAACTCTTTTCTCTAAACAAGGCATCTTGACAGTAGAAGTTAAAAATAGGTAATATCCATGCAAATACCCTCCAAAGAAAGAGAGATAATGGTGCAAAATAACAACAACAAAAAAAAGGTAAACATCACCTTATTCAGAAAAAGTACAAGTACAGTCTTTGTCTTTTAAGGTGTTGTTCTGAGTTCTATGTACCTTTCACTGAAGTCAACAGTATTTTTGCTCTAGAATTAAATGTGCTTGGAACCACAACCTTGGTGCTTTATTACAAATGTGTCTCAAGTAATTTGAAGGTTTCATAGCTATAACAGTCTGAGACACAGAAGAGCAAAAAGTTCTTTTTAGAGTCATACTATGAAAATTATGTTTCTTGAATAGTCATCCTCACTTCTACATGTCTAAAATATGCTTTGCTGTCCTACAGGAATGAGTAGCAGCCCCAAAAGAAAATCTGCATCTTAAATCGAATTGCAAACCAACCGAATTGCTGTTGGTTTGCATGACACCAGCTCATGACCATGTAACAAGAATTCAGTCATAAACAAAGAATAAATACTTCAGTTAAAATAAGTGGCATTTAACAACATTTGATCTATTTTAAAAAAAAAATAAAAAAGGTCATTTCTCAGTCTCCCTAATAATCGTTCCAGCACATTGCCAAGAATCTCATTATAATGCAGAATCATTAAAGGTTTTTCATCAGCAGGACCTGTGACTTGGTACTCCTTTCTGCTGCGTACAACGTCCAAGGGCTCTTTAGATCATGTTGATTTCATAGTCTCTATATATGAAGAGCAGCTGGCATGCTTTATGACATAGATCCAGGAACTGCAAAAACTGGCCTATCCCCACCCTACCAGCCTACCAGAAAAATTTTTCACTTTTCTCCTCAAGTCAGATTTCTAGGCAGGAAATTGAGACTAGAGGGCCCATTATTAAGCCACCTACTTATCACTGAAATCAAGTTTGTAGGAGGAACTGTTATATTCAAACATTCTAAGAGGTTTCTAGGAGCGATTTCCATAATTAAGTTTATCCTCTTTTTATGGCCACCCTAAAATTAAGCTGATGAGATGGTATATCCAAGGAAGACTTTATTCCCCTTCAGTGGTATCTTCTATCATTCTTTGTTAATCCTCCTTGGTGGTTTTGCAAGTTGAAGGGAATGATTTAATATATCTAATAGTACATCTGAAATCTAGTTCTCTTCCCAATAAGCAGTTTCTGATGCATATTTCCACTATACTTACACAAAGTCTGTATGGATTTACAATCACATTTTCTTGTTTAAACAGAACAGATTTTTCCTTTTCTATATTCTCTCCTGCTCCTACCTACAGACAGTAAATGGACTGGATAAAGATCCAAAGCTAAAAGTACCCGTGTAGGTATTTGTTATTACTCCTTATTATTCATTGCTTTATTATTTTTGTGTGTCTTCCCTAGCACTTTGAGTTCAGATATTCTCATGCACCACTATTTGTAGTACCAAAACAATAATACCCAAATACAGCAAGGACAGAATTTGTAGAAGCTTCTTTATACAGCCTCTTCCTGTTCTGATCCAGTTCACAATAACCTTGCTCTTGCACTTCTGAGATTTTTTCAGACTATATATAAAACTTAACAAAAAAAAAAAACCAACATAAATTAAGTCATATTTCATGGCACTTTCATAATATTTACAGATTTCCAGTTGCATGGATTACACAGTTCCAACAGACAAAGCTAAGGTCTCTGATTCATGACCTGTATAATCGTGTTATTGTACTAGTTCCTCTTTTGAAAGAAGAAATAAACACTAAATAAACCTTGGGCTAGTTGAACTTTGCTGCTAAATGTAACACTAGCTTCATGCAAACCTCTGAGAACATACCCATATTGAATTCTATGGTAGATGAAACATGTATTTGCATTAAAATACTTTAAAATTAAAATACTTTGTATTAAAATAGTCCTCTTATTGTTCAAATAACTTTAAATGAACTATTAAGTAATCTTAATTTTTCATCATAATCCACAAATATATAAATAGACCAAAAATAGTAAAGTTACATTCGAAATATCAAATGTAGATACCACATTTTTGTACTGTACTGCATATGTAGGATGCTCTCTGTCCTACAGCACTTCAGGCCAAATACAGAACTTCACATAATTTTGTAAGTTTCTGTAAGAGTATGTATCTATGGTAGACTTCTTGCATACTTTTACTCAACTAACTACATAAAAAGAAAAGCCTTCCTTCTTGAGAAACACAGTCAAATAACTAAGTCCATATTAGTGAGCCAGGCAACAGGATTTGGAGTAATCCGAGATGCTGCCAGAAAACAAAACAGTCTATAATTTACAACATACTTACGACAATACTGTCAACTTCAAGGAGTATAAAAAATGACTGCTTTTATTTTTAAAATGTTTTGAATGGCTATTTCTGCAGTAGGTAGTAGATTTTGCTGTTTCTGTTTACAGACTTGATGATAACCTGCACCATATACTCTTGGGAAGGAAAGGAAACCACTCGCTCAAGCTGTGTAAACTTTGTCTACTCACATTTTCTAGCTGGTGATGAATTCGTATAAAAGAAGCACATGAAAAAGTATTCTTGCTAGCAATGCATTAACAATGCCAGCTGGTCCCAGGTGTCCTATGATTAACATGGAGGCTACTATCCTGTAAGATTCATATTTGCATGTACAATAGTAGCTTATGACCCAAGTATTGCTGGCTCTTCTTATTTTATATATCATCTGTGCTTGCCACTGCAACTATTTGATTAATACAACACAATGAAATTAATTAGTTCACACTGCTATATTTAATAAGGATGTGTGTGTTTCTAGTGCACATGTGTTTTAATTACCACTTTTTGAAATCTTTCCAATGATTACATGGCAGCAGCGGGGAAGAGGAGTGTGCTATGTGTCAGTCTTTCCTGGGAAGCATATATAAAAATGATGTTATAGCCTTCTCCAACAAAAAATAACTACTGATCATGAGAATACAAAAATTAAATGAGCAGTTAGTACTTAAATTAATATAGACTTACTGGAAAGGCTTGAATAGTTTCAGTTCCGAATATGCATTGCTGAAATTATGGAGATTTCCTCCGTATTTTCAATAATTCTAACACTCTAACAATGGGAATGTTCTTTTCAAACACCATCATGAAAGTGAGTAGCAAGGACAATTATATCTCACTTTACAAGAGTTACGGTAACTGATACGTAGTTGAAATAGCACTCCAATTTAACATTTTGGGGAAAAATATTCTGTTTCTCCATGAATTTACTCATGCTGTGTATTACAATAACTTCCTTTTTCAATGCAGTTTTAGGAATAAGATTTGCCTGTAGCTACTGGGATATACCAACCAAATTAATTTAGAATCATAGAATCGTTTAGGTTGGAAAAGACCTTTAAGATCATGCAGTCCAGCCATTAACCTAACACTACCAACTCCACCACTAAACCAATTAAGGATAGAGTAATAATTAATTTCATGTTTCCTGGCTTGGTGGCTGGATTATTTTTTAATGAAAGTAAAACCAGGAATCATTAAGGTTGGAAAGGACCTCTAATATCATCAGTCCAACTGTCAATCCAACACCACCATACCTACTAAACCATGTCCCACTATATTCATAGTCAGTCTGGAGTTTAAAATACACTACAAAATTTGTAAGAGGGGGGAAAAAAAAAGCCTGCTGGAACTACCTTGTGAAAAAGATGAGACAAAGACTTGATTCCTGATCCCAGGGGGGAGGGAAAAAATTGTATCGTTTCTTCAGGTTCCTGTCCACTGCCTTCCTGTGAAATCTTTACTGATGGAAGGCACAAACTGATACTTGTTAGAAGCAGTTTAACAGCCTAGCAGTGTCATGCTCTTCTTGAGTGGGTAACTTTGCTTCATAAAACTACCCAATCTGGTACTCTGTACTACTCCTGTTTTCTTATTTACAACTTAAAAAACACAGTAGTTCCTCTGCAGGCAAGTAAAGGGATTAAGAGAGATGTTCAGGGAAATATAACCCAATTAACACTTCAGCTACTGTTCCACTAATGTCTGAACTCATCTGTCACACTTTTTTTTTTTTTCCATAACAAGGAATAGACACCTATAAAACCATTTAAACACCTTGTTTTCAGATTTTACCAGTTCTCATTCCTACAGGACTTCACCGGATAAAAATCAAATTACACTTATATGTCATCTTTTTCTACTTGGGTATTACAACGGGAATGTGTTTTACAAATGGAAAAAAAATATGAAAGGCATTTCTGTATAAGGATGTTGAGAGAAAAAGACTTGTACTCTCCTTAAATATGGACTATGAAAAAAATAACGGACAGGGACACACTCTTAATTCTTTAACTGGCTTGCTCATCTCAAAGTTAAAGAGAGTAAAACTCTCTGAGCTACCTCCCACCTCATTACCAACTTTGACTGGAAGCAAGATGAACAAGCTGAACAAGACAGCCTTCACAAGTTCTCAACAAGATATGCTTCCTTTTACCTGACTAGTTACAGACAGATTGACTCCAATGATCGTCTTTCTTCAAAATTTCCACAGGGGAGAGGCATTTTCCACCTACGTTCTTAGCACAGACTCTCAGGGCATTTCACTCCGCTGGAGCCGTCACTGTGAAACAGGGCACAGGCTTGCCCTGAACATACGAGCAGCCACTGATCCCTTGAAGGGGAACCCAATGCAGTTTTAAAATCAGCTCTAGTTTCTCTGACTGCTTGTTCCTGACCACTAAAGAAGCTTCCATAGCTTTCATTTTGTAAAGACAGGCAGCAAAAAGGGATGGACTGGTGTGATCAACCTAATTTTTTCCATAGAAAATTCTTCCTGAGTGCAGAAGGAATGTATGCCTCTGTGCTCATCATAAGGCAAGCAGTACATAAGCAGTACAGTGGTGCTTGTTTCTCTCCTCAATTCATCCTCTGCTGCCATAAACAAAGGTTAAAAAACTTTCTGTCCAAGTGCATGCAGTATTAACTAACTCAGACATTTAGCTTTTTTTTAAATCAGCAGCATAACACCATACTGTTAGGTAGCACTATTAAGAACTAACTTCCCAATACAATATAAAAGGTTTCACAACTATACCATTTTCTACTTTAAGAAAGCATATAGATGTTGTTCAAGCCACATACTACCAAGAATGACTGCTATTTCTGCCTGACAAAGAAATTCAAAGGTACTAACAGAAAGTGTTGGATAAGGAGAAGATGAAGGTGATACTGTACTTTGCAGTAACTTAAAATGTCCATTTACCAATTCAAAATGAATACAACAGACATGATGAGACAGTACAATCACTAGATGTTCCCACGTGTGTACCAACACAACGTCTCTCCCTCACCCCGCCAAAAAAAACCAAACCACTGCATTGCACCAGAAAATAAGCAGAACTCAAGCTGCAACCACTAACACCATATTTCTTGCTCAAAGAAACTTCAGTGAAATAACCTCAGATAACTGTTAACATTATTTTAGCCATTATCACATAACAACCCTTTGGAAATTACCACATCTGCTTATGTAAGAACTGATTTTAAAAATTGTATTTTTAGTTAATAGTGAGATTTAGCTGCTACAAATAAGGAGGAAAGTTACTACCACAGAAAAGTGACTGCAAACGTTCTTCTGCAAGGTAGCCTTCCCATCTTAGTTTCCACCTAACAGTACTAAAACCAGAACTTAATAGCTAAGTAGACAAAAAAGAAGCATTACATTGTTCATTCTGTTCCTGTATTTTCTCCTTGAGTACTGAGCAAGAAAAATTTACTTCCTCTGAACTTTACAATGTGGTCCCACTCTCACTCAATCATAAGGCATCACCATAATTATTATCATAATTACTAGTCATCCTCTTTATTATCCCCATCTGGATCACAACTTTTATATGATTCAGACATAAATGACAACAAATGATACTGTACTACTTTTAGAGACTTAGAGTGAGGTTAAGTTATGAAAATACCAAGTTGGCATAATTTATTTTATTTTTGTTTTGTTTCCCCAAGTTGGTAAAATGTAGACAGCCAGTGAAACACCATAAACAGATGTTACAGTTTGCATGAGCTGGGATGCCAACCTACAGGGACAGAATATTGCTCAGGGCCATATATATTAATAAAATTAGATTAAATGATACTGATTAAGGCTTTCTTGGATCCTTTTTTCTGCTCATGAAACTGCTCTATTCTTTGTGATTATTAGGATAACTTTTGAAGATCACTTCATCTTCTGTTTATGGAAAATGTTTCTGGCTCGCAAACAAGATCTAGTCTCTTGTCTTTCTAAAATCTTGATAGATAGATTACAGGCACCTCCATCTATAAGAGCAGTCTCTCGTGCATGCTAGTCCCAATACCCCTTATCAAGCAGAACACTTAGAATGTCTTTTGCAACAATCATTTAATGAACAAGATATCCAAATAACTTCAGTAAATGCATATTCATGTATCTCAAACTTTTTGTCCAAAACAAATTATGTTGAATGTTAAATCCAAATAGAATTATTACCATAAGATTTACCATATCAGCTCTGCTTATACTCCAAAATCAATAGCCCTGACCTCAGAAGAAAATACTACTGCCAGTAATCTTTACTGGTTGCATAATGGTCAAGATGTCAATAACACAAAAACAGAAAACACATCTCACCTCAGCATAATTACATTACACAGATCCCTAGGTCCATCTTGCCTTTCCAAGAAACAGAAAAAGATCACCTACCAAAACAGCAAATAAGGAAAAGGCAGTGTGACATTACACAGTTCATCACTTTTGCAGTGCCTCTGTGCCTTGTCTCAGAGGCACCAGTATGGTGTTAGAGTAGGAAAGCACACAAGTTGATTCTGTGGATGGAGTATAGTTAGTAGCATAAGCTTTCTGACTCCATCAATCTGTGTATCATCTATGAAAAGGGAAAAAAATGAAAACAAAACAAACAAACAAAAACCAACAGATAAGCCTTTTTAAGAATATGAAGACAAGGATGATGTCACTTCCAACACACACAGATGCATACATGCATGATAGGATTTCTAGGTTGTCTCCAAAATACAATTAATGTAATTATGCTGGTAGTTAAGCACAAGTGTGGATTAAGGGAGCTCTCTCTGTTAGCTTCAGATATAATTAGCATAACATGAAAAAACCCTTGCCTTTGGGAAAGGCAAGGAGGAAAGGCTGAGTTCTAGATACAACATTAGAATAGAAGCATGTGCAATTCATAATCCTAAACACAGATAAATGTGCAATTGTATATGTTCTTGTTTTTCTGAAATACCTGTAGGGGCCTGGCAGATGTGGTACAAGAGAACAGTAGCCTAGGGCTGAGCAGGTACCTCAGGGCATCTAAAAAGTCATGAGCCATCTATTATGGTTAGGTAACTAAATCTCATCCCTGTGATTAAAGAAAGTGTCATCTGACTTGTCACAAAGACCTGAATAACAGGACTCCTTTCATCATAAGGATTTCTTCCAATCCCATTACTTAGCCATTTTCTACCTTCCCTTCCCCTTCCCCTTCCCCTTCCCCTTCCCCTTCCCCTTCCCCTTCCCCTTCCCCTTCCCCTTCCCTTCCCTTCCCTTCCCTTCCCTTCCCTTCCCTTCCCTTCCCTTCCCTTCCCTTCCCTTCCCTTCCCTTCCCTTCCCTTCCCTTCCTCCTCATGTATCTTCTAACAGTCCCTTTTTTGAAATATACAATGGAAAATACATTGCAATTTTTTTTACAAAACCTTATTTAAGTAACCAAGAAATGTTGAAATAAATGTCACAATTCATGCCTTCTTTAATTTGTTCAGCACTGATGATTAATAAAATCAGCAGAACACTGAACAGATAGGAATATTCATGGACTTCCTTTGCCCTCCCCATTAAATTCTCAAGCCAAACAACACCCGTGAGAGTAGCAAGGGGAGAAAAAGATGTAACCTGTATAACTGTATTTGAGTGTTGCCCAAAGATATCAATACACCTAACTCACCCCAAAATTCATAAATGTCTACTTTATTAATTCTGTAACTCCAGCAGAACACTGTCAGTTAATTCTTCATCTCTCACCCTACATTAGGAAACATCCGATATTTATGTAAGCTGGAGTGCTCTCTTTCTCATTTTTATCAGTTCTAGGAAAAACAAAGTAAGGAAGTTAAGGGCATCACCCTACTTAAAAGTGAATTTTTACACAAGGAGAAAGGGTCGCTATCCTCAGGCTCAGTGAGAAGCAACAGAAATCCAAGTTATGAGCTAATTTCAAAATAATCACACATCTTAACCATGTTCCAGCCTTCTGCAGGGGAAGGGTATGAAAAAGAGGAAGACGGGGAAGGGTGGGAAAGGCTGGCTTCCATGCTGAGAAAAAAAAGATTCTGAGCACAAATACATTTGGATACTTTCTAATTTATGATCCTATATAGAATATGATAATGGGAATGCCCAGGGACTTCATTTCCACACCTATAGAAACCTCTGAAAACTTACAGTTGATGAGGAAAAACAGGTGCTGCAAGACAACTTACTACTGTCGTGCCAAATACAAAAATTACTTTTCTCTAATAATCCTGGAATAGAAAACAAATAACCTATAGCGGGTTCTCAAAGGAAAGAGATTTTAAAATAGGAGAAATCATGCATTCTGATTAGGTTGGCAAAGCACCACAACCTATATGAAAGCTGAGCAGGAAATTATTCTCTTCTATAATATTTTTTATTACAGATTGCACAGAAAAAACACACTTCCTGAACACTTTATTGCACCCAATGGCCGCCGGCAGCTAACATGACTTCTGCACTACTTTGTATCCTTTCTCATACTTCCATTATGGGCATTCTTCAAGAAGGAAGTCTTCAAGGAAGAGGAGCAGGCTGTCCCCTTGTGCCGTAAGACAAACCATCAGGGAAGACAACCGGCCTGGCTGAACAGGGAGCTTTTGCTGGGACTCAGGAAAAAAAGGAGAGTTTAACACCTTTGGAAGACGAGGCAAGAAACTCAAGAGGAGTACAAGGATGTCGCTAGGTCATGCAGAGAGGAAATCAGAAAGGCAAAAGCCCAGCTAGAACTCAATCTGGCCAATGTTGTAAATGATAATAAAGAAATGTTTCTACAAATACATTAACAACAAAAAGACAGCCAAGGAGAATCTCCATCCTTTGTTGGATGCAGGGGGGGAACATTGTCACCAAGGATGAGGAAAAGGCTGAGGTACTTAACACCATCTTTGCCTCTGTCTTTAATAGCCTGACCAGTTATCCCTAGGGTATTGAGCCTCCTGAGCTGGAAGACAGCAACGGGGAGCAGAATGAAGCCCCCATAATCCAGGAGGAAGCAGTTAATGACCTGCTACACCACCTGGACGCTCACAAGTCTATGGGGCCAGATGGGATCCACCTGAGAGTACTGAGGGAGCTGGCAGAGGAGCTTGCCAAGCAACTCTCCATCATCTATCAGCAGTCCAGGTTAACAGGGGAGGTCCATGATGAGGGAGGGATGAGGGAGGCTTGCCAATGTGACGCCCATCTACAAGAAGGTCTGGAAAAGAGGATCCAGGGAACTACAGGCCTGTCAGCTTGACCTTGGTGCCAGGGAAGTTTATGGAGTGGTTCATCTTGAGTATACTCAACAGGCATGTACAGGTCAACCAGGGAATCAGGCCCAGCCATCACTGGTGCATGAAAGGCAGGTCCTGCTTGACCAACCCGATCTCCTTCTATGACCTGGAGACCTGCCTAGTGGATGAAGGAAAGGCTGTGGATGTCATCTACCTGGACTTCAGTAAAGCCTTTGACACCGTCTCCCACAGCATTCTCCTAAGGAAGCTGTTGGCTCATGGCTTAGGCAGGTGTACCCTTTGCTGGGTAAAAAACTGGCTGATTGGCCGAGCCCAGAGAGTTGTGGTGAATGGAGTTAAATCCAGTTGGCGATTGGTTACAAGCGGTGTTCTCCAGGGCTCAGTTCTGGGGCCAGTCTTGTTTAATATCTTTATCAATGATCTGGATGAGGGGGTTGAGTGCACCCTCAGTAAGTTTGCAGATGACACCAAATTAGGTGGGAGTGTCAGTCTTCTTGAGTGTAGGAAGGCCCCTGCAGAGGGATCTGGACAGGCTGGATCAATGTTCCGAGGCCAACTGTATGAGGTTCAACAAGGCCAAATGACAGACCCTGCACGTGGGTCACAACAACCCCATGCAACACTACAGGCTTGGGGAAGAGTGGCTGGAAAGCTGCTTGGCCGAAAAGGACCTGGGGGTGTTGGTTCACAGCCGGCTGAACATGAGTCAGCAGTGTGCCCAGGTGGCCAAGGCGGCCAACAACATCCTGGCTTGTATCAGGAATAGTGTGGCCAGCAGGAGCAGGGAAGTGATCATCCCCCTGTACTCGGTGCTGGTGAGGCCACACCTGGAATACTGTGTCCAGTTTTGGGCCCCTCAATACAAGAAAGACGTTGACGTGCTGCTGGAGTGTGTCCAGAGGAGGGCAACGGAGCTGGTGAAGGGTCTGGAGCACAAGTCTTATGAGGAGCGGCTGAGGGAACTGGGGTTGTTTAGTCTGGAGAAGAGGAGGCTGAGGGGAGACCTTATCGCTCTCTACAACTCCCTGAAAGGAGGCTGTAGTGAGGTGGGTGTTGGTCTCTTCTCCCAAGTAGTTAGCAATAGGATGAGAGGAAATGGACTCAAGCTGCGCCAGGGGAGGTTTAGATTGGATATTAGGAAAATTTTCTTCACGGAAGGGGTAGTCAAGCATTGGAACAGGCTGCCTAGAGAGGTGGTGGAGTCACCATCCCTGGAGGTGTTCAAAAAACGGGTAGATGTGGCACTCTGGGACATGGTTTAGTAGGCATGGTGGTGGTGTGTAGATGGTTGGACTGATGATTTAGAGGTTCTTTCCAACCTTAATGATTCCTGGTTTTACTTTCATTTAAAAAATAGTCCAGCCACCAAGCCAGGGAACATGAAATTAATTATTACTCTACCCTAAATTGGTTTAGTGGTGGACTTGGTAGTGTTAGGTTAATGGTTGGACTGCATGATCTTAAAGGTCTTTTCCAATCTAAATGATTCTGTGGTTCTATGATTCTATTAGAATGGAAAATCAAAAACATCATGCACAGGAAGCCCATTGCACTTTGTTCTAAAAATGCAGAAGAAAGTATTTTGACCCTGCTTTCAAATTATTTCTCGGTTCTTCCAAATAATGCCTATTGTATGCTGCTGGCCCAATTCTCAACAAATAAACTAATTTTGCAGAAGAGTATATCATGGATATAGGGCGCATGCCTGACAGTATTTCGTTACCCAGGTTTGGTGACCTACCTTTTGGCTGCTCTTGAAGCTTTGCGGTCCATTGTACACTTCCTAGCTGAGACATTTGACAACAGAATCTCCAACCTCACTAACTGATCTTAGCTTCACTGAATTCTCAGAGGACACAGGGTTCCCAGGGAAAAAGAGGAGTCAAATCAACCATATGGCCCATTTGAAAGCCTATGCTCTGCAAAGACAGGCAAATGCATTTGTGCAGCTTTTCAAGTCTAGCCTCCCAGCATTCTTTAAAAAAAAAAAGGAAGATCAGGACTTAAGTTGTGTGAAAAAGCCATTAGTGTATCTTTTATTCCTATGGAGAAAGGACAATTTCACAGAATAATTGTGCTTAAAACTGAAGAAGTGGCTAAGTTATCCAAAGGAGAACATAGGTTATCACTATATTAATGCATCAGGGGTTTGTTGGTTTGTTTTGTTTTTTTTTTTTTTTAAACTACTCCACTTGGCATATTAATGATGCCAGCCTAAATCTACTCATGTCAAATCTGAAATTAATGTCATGCTTTGCTGGGCAGACTTCCGTTTGTGAAGGAATACCAATGATTAATACAACTTTTCATTAGGAGTATTTCTTTGAACAATAGGCACACATATCATATTACAGGTTATATGCAATCTATTATGTGAAATTCACTTTTATTACTTATCCATACCTACAGATTTGCAGATGATTACAGAAGTATAAAAAAGTTAACTAAACTTCCTCTTAAAGACAAATTTTTGTATTTTCCTCAAATACTTCTACTAGCATATGTGGGTTATTTCAGTAATAAGATTTAATGTTGATCAAATTTCTCCCCCAGCACATTTCTCCCACTACAGAAATTTTACAGGTCTCAAAACAGGTTTCAAGTCTGACTTCTTATGGTATCAACTCTAATATACTGACAGTTAAGGATTTGGTTTGTACTAATAATGCATGAGCATGATAACGTTTTTCTGTTACGGTCAAAACCCACAATAATTAACAGCCAAAAACCCACACATTTCCTTAAGGAAAACCTAGATGAAGAAAAGTATCAACTGTAATTTCATGATACTATAATGATTTCTGATGAAGACAGGACTCCTTATGGTTTTCTGGCTCAGAAGAAGTCTGAGGATGCCATCTGGCAACCTCATGGTTGCAATAAGAAAAGGAAAGCAACTCAAGCAGACATGGATGGCTCATATGGATTCTCCTCTTTGAACCCTTTCCATTGAGAACTGATGTTACTATTGAGCTTTGCCTAACACTACATCACAGTACATTCCTTTCAATGTAAAAAAAAATCTTTCAAGACTGAATCAACGCACTATCCTATACGATTTTTTCTGTCATTTCTAAATTGATGTGATGGATATCCTTATGTCCTTCTACCCAAACGGACAGCAATTCAGACATCATTTTTGTTTATCTTGTTTTTGCCAGCAATTCTGTAACCACCCAAATAAGAGTTACATCATTGCTCTCCCTTATACTTAGGTGCAGGTATTGAAAGTATGTTTTATTTCATCATAAGTTGAATACAAAACCAGACTTTAAGGTTAAAATGAACTCTTTTAGTGTATATTTAAAAATTGTCCTGTAAAAGTTCTTATTTAACTCCTGTTAACCTCTGAAAAAAAAAAATTAAAAACTTTAGACTTTAAGTTAATACATTAGATCTAGTTACAGTACAGAGGACTACTTTTTTGCTGAAGACAGAAGAAAACCACTTTTGACTAAAAGTGTAAGAAGAGTGAAAAGAATACAGAGCTGAACATGAAGTTCTTTAGGTGCTGTCCTATGTAGTACAGGGCCTGCTGAGGCTATGTCTTGCACCACAAGGAAGGATATATTTGGGGGTGAGGGGGAGGGCACGGGAGAGAGAGAGTGCATCAAAGCTAGAGCAAAGTTACTTTGCCTGACATACTCCCACATTGACTGTTAAACTGCTGCACGAGAGTCTAAAAATCACTTTACTTCTAGACTAGAGTAGATGCAATTGTTCTTATGCAGTTACTTCTGCTGCAGTAACCTTAGGAATCACAGCTCCCAAAAGACTGGCTGGTGTACACTTCCAACCTGCTGCCACCAGAGGACCTTTATTCAGGTTGCTCACCTTAAATCAATCATCATAAAGCAATTGTTCTGTCACCTGTGAGAAGCTCACCAGCCAGGAGATTTCTTGAGCACTTTGAAAATATGAGTTTATCTTATTCACACAGTTTAAGTAATAGCTAGAACAGCTAAATAGTCCCACATCCCATTAAACCATGAGTCCTTAGGTTTACAGACTAGGCAATCACCCTCGCTGAAACACCCCATCTTCTCACTGTGAACAAAAAACATAAGCATTTAACATTCCACTGCTGGGCAGTGTTACACATACTTTGTAAATGAGCTACATAATCTAAAACCAAATAAAGAGCAGCAGCTTGGAGAAAGAGTAATTTCTTGACGGCCACTGTGTACAGCTCTTATTTTTCAAATTCAGGAGAAGAGCACAATGCACCATATACACCTAAATGTCCATTTTACATTTTGAAAAGCCATCCTGAAACACACTGAAGAATTCAGCTTAAACACCCTTCCAGCTTTTCACAACAAGATGAGACTTAAGTATGGGACTGACTGCTGCAGAGAACATTTTTCTAGACCCAGCGTTTAGAGAAAGCAGAGGACTGGGCCTATAATATGTATCTGTCTCTTAACTGGTAAGTACGTGAGCTCATGCTGCTTACAGCTGGAACAAATTCCACACAGCATTCTTAGGAAAAATATCAGACTATTGCCTTATTGATATTGCAAACATACACATCAAGAAACCTCTTTCTCCAAATACATCTATAAAACCTTAATTTTACATTTCAGCACAATGAAGGTGCATAATCTGGAAAGTGTAATAGTATTTCAAACAACTTTAAAGGCATTGTAAAGCATGTCTGTATTCAGCATAAATTTAAAACATTAGTATTTTGATAAATCTTACAGTAGTGCTGACAGAAATTTTACAAAATTGATTTTATAAAACAGATTCTGCAGTCTCCACTCAGATAAAATCTTATTCAATTAGATCTTAAGTTTATACATTGACAAAACAATCCACTTTTTAGAAGTAGTTATAAAGTTGACAATAGAGAAATACAGAATGTAAAAAATTAGATTTCTTGCACAATAGTTTTTACTTAATAAAGCATATTTAATAGATAGAAATATAACAGAGATAGGACCATTTCTGCAACTGTTGACAACAAATGAGACTAGATGCATAATTCATTTCTCCTCTTGTCCATAAAAGTAGCAATTTCTCTACAATTTTCCATTTATTGCTAGCTTTCCTGTTATTGTTTTATACTGAATCTTATTAAAGAAGCTACTAGAACAGATAAACTGAAAATCAGACAGCATCTAATAGCATTAAGAATGCTAAAAAACCCTCCCATTATGCATTCCTTTTGCCTACTCTTTTGTGTGTGTTTCCTTCTCTTAGTCTTTAAGTACATTTAATTCTTGTTTAAGAATTAATTCATCCATGCCTACTGCTTATTTCCTTTTGGAATTTTAAATCCATTTCTTTGCTACTAAACATTTTTCATCGCAATCAAGTATGTCCAAAAAATGATACATCAAATGCAGTCCTTGTCAATAGTTTATGACCCTATTGTCATCATTTTGTTATCACTGTGACATAGAACCCCTTGTTAACTTTATCAGAGTTTCTGTTAGGATTATAGACGCAAAACTGCAAGGCGGAAAGTCTAGAAGAAAGAGGGATAACATGAAAGCTCTTGAAGAATCTTCTAGTACTAATGACCTTATAACATGTGCGACAAAAAAGATCTAAAACTACATAAACAGGCATTCCCCTGCCCAAATACTTTTGAATCTGAGATATTTCTACGTCCTTTTTTTCTTTTTCTTTTTCTTTTTTCTCTTTTTTAAAGAATGCCCTGAATGTTTCCTTCCCCCCAGCAGGTTTCCCCAGAATCCATGTGGCTACTGATGAAAAAAAAAATACTTTTCTTGAGTACGGATATCAAAATCCAACCCTAAATTACAGATCATCTGCATAAATGCCACTGTTAAATTTATATTTGCTGCCAAGAACATTTGCTGCCTACAAAGGTCTTCAAAGTGATACTAAATCAATTAAGCTTACTTTAAATATGTGGGATTCAGGTACCAATCTGTTTTCACACGAAACAAGCTTTGGACTGATCAGAGGTATTAGCAACCTTCCCAAAATGCTGAACTGGCCTGTTTTCCAATTTAGCCAATGATATCTTAGTTTCACCAACTTGTTGTAATACTTGGAACCTGTAGAATTAGCATCCATACACATAAAAGTTATTAATGCTGTATAAGTTGTTAAAATAAGACACACAAACAAAGCTGATTAAAACATCTGTGCATTATTTGATATTTGCCATATCCACTATTTCAAAATAGTTTGTGCTATCAAGCATCATTTTTGTTTGCATACTGTCAGTTTATTCAGTAAAGCCACATGTAACAAAGAATGAATAGTCTGTCATAACTTTTCCATCACAGTTTATCACCACAAAGTTTAGTAGTACTTTGGTATACTAAGAGATTAATATTAATATTAATATAGACAATGCTATTTGACTTTATCTATTGCAAACTAATGCAGGTATGTAGGATTTTATTAGTAAGAATTCCTACAATAAGCACACGTTAGAGGAATTAATCATTCATTCCCTGAAGACTGCTTATATATTTCATCAGGCCATTATCTGATCTGAATAACAAGAACAATTGCATAATAAAACACATTACTGCTGACACCTACAACTTTATTCTATCAACTTTGTATCTTCACAGCAAGAGGTCTTTTTTAAGCCCTCTTGTTGTTCTTCTGAATTAGATTGACCTGATTTGACATTTTCCTATATCAACAATTATGATCAAGATTGTACATACATATATGATCAAATATCATATGTATCAAACTTAATTGCCAGGATTTGACTCAGGTCGTTTCCCACAGTAGCAAGTAGTAATTACAGCAAAAGTGGAGTATGTGTCAAGTCATTTTTCATATAGCTACTGAAGTATTGCCAGGAGATAACCTAGATTTAAAGAAAATCCAAAAGACAAATAATGAAAATTATGCTCCAAACTAATAAAGCTATTAAGTATGCTGTGTTTCAACCTAAACAATGTAGTTCCTATCTGATGAGTCAAATATATTTTAATCTTTTTTCTTGTATTGTAAAAAGAGACACTTTCTTGGGCATTCAACATTGCATGCTGCATGTTTGTGACCACCTAGCAGAACAGAAAGCTTAACCTAATAAACTTCTCCGTATGCATTCTCAAAACAGTTCATGCAAATAATCTGGATATATTATTATAATGCTTTGCCCACAGGGAATACAATACAGCGATGGGCCACATCAAATGTTACCTACTCAAAAAAAAAAAAAAAAAAAGGAAGAAAAATCTTTGATTTTAACTGAAAGATATATTCATAGTACTAAAACAATAACGGTAGGATTCCTTATTAAGCTGGCAGATGTGTTATCCTTTTATTTCAAGTTCACAAGTTCTTCAGGTATTTTTTCTGTCATAAATGTTACTATCAGTTATCCAAAGAGTACTCTGATGCAGTATGAAAGTCACCCTGATTCACTACCTCAGAACTTGTAGCCTATGCTTTGTAATTATTCCTAGCTTTAAGATCATGAATACCTGAAAGCAAGTCTGAATGTCATCCTTCTGCTAGTGCAGATTTAGCCTTTCCTGCTTGTGTCACATTAATTTCCTAAACAAATTTTGTCTAATTACCCTTACTGTTGTGACATAAACTAATTTCTTTACTTCACAAAGAAAAGCATTTAATTTGACCCTAATAAACTTTCACTCCTGGCGACATTTATTAGTTGTGATTGATTTTGAATTATACCTGAAAATGGAACATTAATTTCACATTGACATGCTTAATGAAATGCACTTGTAAATGCATGTTTAACGGCTTCTAATGACACAAGTTAATTCTGATTTGGTGAACAGTAAAAACACAATATATGCGAGATTCGAGTTGTACAATTTATTTACAGTACCCATTTACTATTCTGAATTCGTACTGTAAAATAACCTGAATTTGTCAAGAATTGGTAAAGAAGTAATTTTATTGTATTCAAATTCAAATGCACATGGTCCCTATAATAGATACAATAACACATGAAGAATTTAAATCCAAGTCCATTTGGCAGGAATAGAGAAAAAATGCTGAAATGCTATTGATTCTTTCCAGTACATTCAAAACACCTGACTCAACTATATTTCTACTGACATAACACAAAGCTTTTATTTAGATATTAGCAAACATGAGCAAATATTTTCATTGACATACTTTTCATCCTTATTTCTTCCCTCTACCTAGGAAACAGTTAACCCTCAACTACTAGTAGTAGGTGTTTCGTCTACCAGAGATGCAGCAAATGTTGATAATGGGTCCACTGTCCCAAGAGAAATAATGCCTGCAAAAGTTCTCCCCAGATGCAGATATATTTAGTGCTAAACACCACCTAACAGCAGACTCTTCATGACATACCTTTATCTGATCTTTGTACCTGTCAACGCTACAGCTCAGCCAGCAAACCTCAATCCTACTGTTTATGAAGCCCTCTTAAATGAGTTAAGAGTTAATCTTTTTGTTTCCCCTAGATCTTTCACACCTATTTAAAAAAGTGCCATCAGCACTTTTGAATATGTCCCATAAAAGCACTTAGAAAGAAAAGCTGTTGTCTGGAACTGTCATCCTCATTAGAAGAAAAAATACTTATACATTGTATACATATAAACTTCATGAAAAATCTAACAACTTCAGAGATGTGGACTAAAACTGCTTACAGCTGAATGCAAACAAAACCACTCTTACTATGTATAATCCATGGACATTTTGCATTAAACTGAATGCGCTGTCACCTGGCATTACTTAGCAGGTCACACCGTGCTGTAGACCCCTCCCGAGGGACCATCTCTTTGTTTAGATTTTGTCTGTAATCTACCATGTACCTACGCTCAGACTAGGGTAGACATTACACAATACTTGACACACTCAGTTTCTTTCCACAAGTATTCACCTGCAATTTTCTTTTCTCATAAAAGATAAGCAAACCACTTCATGCACTTTTCCCACCGAAAACAGTTCAAGTTACCATAGCCAAGTTCCTCTTTGACCAGAACAGTGTAATTTAAAAGCAGAAATACACACACACACACAGACACACATACAGAAAGGGGTGGGGGGGTGTATGCTAAGAAAAGGTTTGGAAGAGCAGGAAAACATAGGAATAGAAACAAAGCATAGAGTATTTACTTACTAATGCAGTCTGCTCGGACCTCTTTGGAAACCTGAAGGAGTCTCCGCTTTCCCCTCCTCTCAGTCAGGCGCTGCGTTGTGCCCCTAGTCCACACAGGCCCAGAAGGAACTGCAAAGAGAGAGAAGCACATGCCACATCAGGCAGTTCTGTTTTGGTGGGATCCAGCGCCGCTGCCGCTAGCTCCTTGGGGGTATCCCTGCGTTCAGAACAGACTCCTGCAAAAGAGTCATCCTTCCGAAGATTTTTTTTTTATTTTTTAACCAGTGATTAAAAAAAATATAAAAGCCCTCCCGAGGCTCCTGCAGCCTAAATTTTGCTGGGGGGGGAGGGGGCTAGCGGGGAGGGGAGGGGAGAGGAAAGGTACCTGCAACTCTCTCCGATGAGGCCGGCAGAGAGACAGAGGGAGGGAGGGAGGGAGGGAGGGAGAGGGAGGGCGGGAGGGAGGGAGGGAGGGAAGGAGCGAGGAGAGGGAGGAGAGAGGGAGCGGGCGAGGGGTGGGGAGGAGGGTGTGGGGTGTGCGTGTGTGTGCGTGCGTGTGTGTGTGTGTGTGTGTGTGCGCGCGCCTGCGGGGCGGGGGGGCGGCGGCCGCCTGCTCTCAGCGCCCCGCACGGCCGGCGGCCCGAGGCGACGGGGAGGGCCGGCCCGGGGGGCGCGCTCCCCGCCGGGCCCCGCACAGCCCCCCGCCGCCGCTCAGCCCGCTCACCTGCATTCCCTTAACGAGCCACTTGATGGCTGGCGGCAGCGGCGGCCCCCCCGGCCCCGCCGCAACTTTGGCAGCCGCGGAGCCGCGCCGCCCCCCGCGGAGCTGGGGATGGGGAGGTGCCGGCCGCAGAGTGCCGGCTCCGGGCGGGGACCGCGCCGGCAGCTGCCCGCGGAACTTTCCGCCCGGCGGTGGGTGACGGGGGCTGGGGTGGGCGGGGAGGGAGCGGCGGGGGGCTGCGGCGAGCCCCGCGTGTGCGCGCCGCAGCCGTGCAGCGAGCCCGGTAGCGGGGCGCGCTCCGCCGCCCGCCTCCCCCCGGCGCTGCCTCCTCCCACCGCGCTCCCCGGCGCGTGCGAAAGGAGCGAGCGAGCTCCTCGCTATTAATAATAATAAGCCCTATCCCCACCTTCCTCCTCTCCCTGGGAAAACAATTAATAATGCATTAAAATAATGCACCTTTAAAGCCACTGGCTGGCAATAATAATAATATTACCACCACTTAAGAGAGCGCTGCTGTGGATGTGGTGGCGAGGCACGTTTTCCTATCGTTCACACCCAAGTGTGAGCACAAATTATGCTGCTGGTATTCATAAGTCCCTTTCCCCTACCAGAGCAACTATCATTATCACCATCAAAGAGAAAGTCTCTCTCCAAAGCTGAGTGAAGACACTGAGTCCCCGGGTGGCTGCTATGGCTGGGCTGCAAGGAGGGCACCCCCCCTCCCATTCGCCCCAAACCAATCTTATCGCTTCCCCTCCTCTTTTGCTTATACCGGCGGGTTAGGCATTGCGTTTGGCCCTTTTAGTGTTTTCCCTTCCGTTCCTCCCCTGACGATAGTTTGTGTATTTTAAATAAAGATTTCATTCTGCCAACCCGCAGGAAGCTTTTAACAAGATGCAGCTGAGCGTGTCGATATCTTATATCTTTTTACTGCTTCTCCGGCGTGTACATCAACTCCAAACTCATTTCTTCTCCGCCTGACACTGTAGCATGTCAGAGACGGTGGTGGCGGCGGCAGCAGAAGAACGCTGCTCCCGGGGGGGCACTTTTACTTTGCCCTGAAAGTATCTCCCAGCAATGAGAGCCGTCGGAGCCTCCCCACCCTCTTCTCTACAGCAAAATGCTGGGGTGATTGCTGTAAGATTTCCAGTTCCACTGATAATACTACACAGTCTGTGAGCAGACAGGGGGGTGTGGGTGTGTGGGGGGGTGGGATTTTCTTTTTGTTTAGAATACAGTTCTGTGCGTGCGCTATTTTTAATTAAAATTTTTCCAGAAATAGATCCCATCGAGATTTAATTTACGAAGGTATTTCTAACACTGGTCAATATTGTCTTCCAAGAGCAACATTTGCAATCAGTTGCCTTCCCACAACGACGCGCGAATGCTCTTCACAGACCTTAAACCGCTTGCGAAAGACAAAAAAAAGGTTTTTGGTGGTGGTGGTTTTTTTGTGTTGCGGGGTTTGGTGGTTTGTTTATTTTCACTTCGTCTGCATTAAAATAAAACTTTGTTCAGCGTGCCGGCTATCTCCTATTATTGATTTCTGGGTTTTAAGAGGAGTTCCCCCCCCCCCCCCCCCCGGGATCTTTTGAATCAAGGTGATTTCTTTCCATGACACGCGTTTCCCAGCCCGTAGCTGTGCAGTTCTGGCTTGCTGGTCCCCTGCTATTCCGCGGCTGCTGAGCCGTAACCACCTCCTCATGCCTTAGCATGAGGCTCCAGCACCAGGTTAAGCCAAAGGAGAGGCATCGCGCGGGCCTAAGGCTCTCCAAAAGCTCCACGCAGCCGGAGGTGCCTCAGGCGAAGCCTGCCAGCTGCAACATCCCTACAGACTGCGGCGGGAGCCTGACCGGAGACGCCCCGGCGCCCGGCGGGGCGGCTGAGCGGGGCGCTCCGGCCGCCCCGGGCCGCCCCGGGCCGGCGCAGCCCCGCTGCCGGGCGCGGCAGGAGGTGGGTGCGGGCGGGGCGCTGCGTGGAGCGGGGGCGGGCCCGGAGCGGCCGCGCAGGGGGAGCGGGTCCCCGCGGCCGGGCTCGCCCCGCGCTCAGCGCACGGCAGCGGGTCAGGGGGAGCGCTCGGCCTCCACCCCGGAAAAGGGCTAGGTAGGAGCTTCCAACCCTAAAAGTGGCGGAGGGCGCGTCGTCCGCTTGCAGGCATTATTTCAGCTCCGAGGTTTGCCCTGCGCAAACCCAAGCACTACCCTTAAAAGGCTGCAGGCGTTGGAGAGCTCCTGATACACCTGGTACTGAGCGTTGCCGGTTTTTCCTTAAGGTTCACTACAACGCAATTTGACCTACTTTGAAGCATGAAGATTCAGAGTTTGGGGGGAAAAAAAAGGAAAAAAAAAAAGCAAAAATATTCCCCCACACCTTTAAAAAAAAGGAGGCTGAAAATCGTGCTATTGTAGAGTGCACCTTTACTGAGACAGGGCAACAAAACAAGTTAAATATTTCTCCCCCACTGCTGTTTTCCCCTGTGGTAGCTCGCTTTTGAATATTGCTTTAATTTACTACTAAATATGGCATCACTAATGTTTGTAAAACTGATTTTAGCTATACAGTAAAACACTGCTAAATGCAGTAGAAAATTATGTATTCTAACATCTTAACACTCTTTATCAAATTGTAATTATATATCTTTCATTCCTATGTTCATTTTGATATTCAGTCTTTCCCTTTTTTTTTTTTTTTACTTGGATTTTTCCAGCTTACTATGTCTTATTCCTACATTTCACTGCAAATTTCTGCACAGGAGTAAATTCTACACTTTGTAATATATTGATATATATTACCTTTCATGAGTACCAAAGTTTTGTGCAGTGTAGTATGTTAAGAGATCACTTTGCCATAATTTATGTGAAGCCTGAATGAAGCACCCGTTCTGCATCCTGAGCATTACACTATGCTTTTTAAAGTTTATGAAGGCTGGGGTGAATTCAACATTAGAAAGTTCTTGCAAAGCTGGTCACATGAAAGCAACTGGGAGAAAATCGATGGGGGTGCAAAATCACATGGAAATAAACAAGAAACAAAAATAAAATGTTCCAAACATTAATTTAGAAATAAAAATGTATCAGAATTTAAAAAATTTCCAAGCTGCAGTGTCTGCCCGGTCTTATGACGCATATTATCTGAAATAACTGTTTAACATAGAGCCAGTACTGCACCTATACCCAACTAAGATACAGTAGGAAAGGTGATTTGCATATCTGCTTTTTAAAAAAAAAAATTGTAGTAGTAAGTATGCTTTTTTATACAGCACCAGCACTTATTTTGGGGCATCATCTATTTCTTTTTTGCAAGCCACCCATGAAAAGTATGGCTGAGGTTGGGCATTTTAAAAATAATGATAATGAAGCCTGTGCAAAGGAAAAGGCAAGCCTAGGAAAACTGCAAACCTGGCAGTTTTAAGATGCAAAATACCATCTTATTTTACTTCCACCTTTAGGTCTCTGTGGGCACACATGCTTCTTTTTTCAACCAACTTCAATCCTCAGGCTTCTGCTTTTTGTAGACTAACATCTGCAAAGAAAAGCAGTAGACTTTTTGATAAGTAGCATATTTATAACCACAATGAACAAAAAGAGGTTGTATCCTCCCATCCCAAAACAAAAGTTATGAGCGAAGAGGCATAGAAAATACATGGGAAAGAACACAGCAAGAAATGCTTTGTGAAACTCCTCTTCAGTATTTTTTCCTAAGACAGAGTCTAACATCTCCTGCAAGAAACTGAGATGACTCAGCGATTTGTAACCACCTGGAAGGTAAAAAGGACCGTTCCTGCAAAGATTAGGTGCCTGCAAGTAGCTCTGAAGCCCTGACATATTTACACCGTTAAACTGTGTGATGCAGCTTCATCAGGACAAGCTCCCCATAGCTGTACCTTCTTCATTCACATTGGTCAGAGGTAAACACTTTATTCTAAGGAAGAAGGAAAATATTCAAATGAAAAATTACACAGTACCAGTATTAATATACTTTCCCAATAATCATGTCTTAAAGCAGACAAGTGAAAAGGTGACAGGGAAAAGATGATAGGTATTTTTCTTCTCACTGTGCATAAAACATAATTACCCATTGTTCAAAGTCTGTGTCTGTACTGTACACATACTCCAAATCGGTATATGATGAGAGAAATTGAGAATGAATTGCATGCATATACACAAATTAGCATCCTTACAAATAGAGAGAAATTTATCTCTGAGGAGGTGTTTCCTACCTTTGGATCGCAAGGTGCCTAAAAATGTACTTGCTAAAATAATCTTTCGCTTTCAGGTTGCTGAAATGGAGTTCCTTTGCATACAAAGAACTAGGTACGTTCCCAAGAGCCAAACATCTCATGGGTCATAATGGGAGCTTTCGCTGGGGAAGGACTGTAGCTCAGGGAGCATGATAGAATCTATTAATGAGAAAAAATATCAATTATTATAGGACAGTCATATTTATATATTAACTACCTTCATGTATAGAAAAACAACCATACCTCCCAGTGTATGCACTTCAAAATATCTTGGTAATACTAGTCATATTTGGTAGTATTTTTGTTAAAAAAGTTTAAAAAGAAAAATAAATAGTTCAAACTAAGATATTATACCAGATGTTCTTAATTGTCTTTTTTCTTTTGATCAAGGGACTAAATGGGTCTTCGCTTGCCCATTATTAAGAAAGTATTTTTTCCTGTATGACTGAATGCCATAATTTTTCTTCATTATTCCTGACCTTTTATGTGTTAACAGTCTCACACTGCACAAAAAATATGTGTCTATTATTAGTAACATCAGGTGGAAATCTTGAACATTTAAACTATAGTGCTTGGGTCAGAGTGTTTGGATCTGACAGTCTAAAGCTATTTCCCCTTGAGTCCCTCTCCCTAAACCCCTGTTTAGGCACCTATGTTTGAATTCATAGAACTGCTGTCTCTTGTTGTTTCACTAGAGCAACAATCATTAGCTAAGGAACAAAATTCTCCAGTGTGATTCTACTGAACTGGCTAGGCACCTGCTTAATTTTAGCTGAGAAGACAAAAAAAGGGAAAACCAGCTTCATGTCTTTGGGTGAAAGTAGATTTCTAACTGTTAGAGATCAACCTGACAATAAATATGAAGGACTGTGTACCCAACATCAATAAATGTTTGCATTATTATTATTCCTTATAACTGAAACAGCTGGTGTTAGATTTGAAAGCCTGTCTGACCGGACCACATGTCTGACCAGCATATCAATACCAACGTTCGTGTAGGCCTTGAAAAATTCCTGGGATTTCAGTGTGTGTTAAACATGCATTGAAGTCTTATTAGATTGTTGTCCATTATGGATTTAAATTCTGGTCTGCAATACTGAAGATAAAGCAAGATTTTGCCATTTAATTTAGTGAGAACAGGATTGGTCGCCAAATGAGTAACCTCAGCTCTGTTCTTAAGCAGAGGACCTGGTAAGAGCTTGACAAGTGTTTCATTAATCCACCCACTGATATTTTGGTTGAGCTTCTTATACACTTGGAGTACAGATTGAAGATAACTTAAGATTTCTGAAGTGAAAGGAAAAAACAATGTTGTTCTCACCTTAAAGCCTCTTTTTTCACTAATTCCTACAAGATATGTCTTGAGCATATGTTTTATATCCTTGACTAAAAAGAAGTGAACTGTTAAAAATAAAGTAAAACTATGAGATGAGAGAATAAGGTGATACTTTTGGGAAAAAAGATGACTGATGGCAGAACTCCTTAAGGCAGATAATGATGTACCTTGTGATAAAAAACATCATAGTTCTCTTTGTGGTCTTTTAATAATGACCTTCATCTCTATTATACTAATGGTTTAAAGACAGAAGAGTCTTCGGTTATGTCCCTGGTGGAATGTGTGTCAGATAAGCATGTTATTTTTAACTTGTGACTACTGTAACACATGCTGAATTTTTTATACATCAGATCATGTCTTCATGAACCATAAAATCTCTTCCTCCTTCTTGGCTTACCCATCTGATTACTTTTACCTTTTCATTTTAGGGTTTGATGGGTATCTCCTTAATTCCTCCACAAATTAAAATCAAAAGCTTTATACCATTGGAATCAATAGAGCAAACCTATGCAACTTAAAATGTTCTGTGTATGGCTTTTTAAAATACTTTTTTAATACAAATCAAGTGAAGAATAAAATCTTCACAGAAAATAATTATTTTAGAGAATCAAAGGGGATGTTTGTCAGAAGTGTTTCATAGTGTCTGGAAAATAGGAATGCTTATTCTGTATAATACAATTTTTGGTGAAAATCTGATTTATTATAATTTCTTTTCTTAAGGTCCAATTAGGTTTCAATACCTATTTAAATTAAGACATCCTTGCTTTGGTGTCTTCTATTACCTCTTGCAACTATAATTGGAAGCATCATTGTTTATTATGCTTTAGCCTCTGTTATACCTTTCGTTACAGAAATATGTGGATATCTGCAGATAGGACACAATTCTTAAATTGTAACATACTTCAGGTACAAGCTGTACATAGTACTTAAACTCAGGGTCCTCAGTTTCCACTGAAACTCCAGATTGATAATATAACTTGTAATATTCTCAGCAGTATAGAGAATTAAATTCCATTTAGTACTATAGAATACCAGCTAAACTATTCATAGAAAAGAGTATGTAATATGAAAAGGAATGTAAAAATTGCAGTATTCTTGGAGTCATCCCTTCAGATGTGGAGAAGTAAATGTGCTGAGGTGCTGAGCAGGGACTTGGTCAGCTACAATGCCTATACTTTCCTAACATAACATAAGACCAAAAGAAACTTATGGCATTTCCACAAGCTTATGCATACAAACTGTACAAAATCCTCTATGAATTATTGCATTGATCTGTAAAAAACTAACTATGAGGAGGAACTATCTCACATTTCCTATAAACCTAGATCATCAATAAAGTTCCTAGCAAAAATTTGACACATATAATGCATATTTTTGAACATGACCAAGAACTGTGAGATGCAAAAGACAGGAAAAGATAAGAGGAGTAAAGAAAAGGAAAGAAAAAGAAAGGTGAAGAAAGAAAAAGAGGGGGAAAAATAGTGGATGTACCCACAGATTAATGTAACAGCCATTTCTTGTTTATGGAAATCACCTTCCTACAAACCTGTTTTCATGACTCAGCAGTCTAGAAGTCTGTGATTTGCAATACTAGATCTATCAGCAGTGAAGGGAAATTTGGGTCAAAGTGAAACTTTATTGTAGAGAGGATAGATGAGAGGAATTGCACAGCCTGGGTCTGAACGATCAGTATTTTCAGCAATTTACTATGACATTAGGTAAGTGATACAGTTTCGCACAGCTATATAGTGCCAGTACTGGTGTTGGCAAGCATAATGACGGTGAAGCAACATTAAAGCCTATGGATGAACAAAATTAAATCTAAAGTGACACTGCTGTTGGGAAAATATTGCCTGAGAAAGCAATATTTTAAGATGTGATGCAGACTTTGCATACTCAATAGAGTGGCTTAGAAGTTTTATAGGAAAAATACTATAATGATGTGCCAAAGAAAAAATATTTTTAAAACATTTTGAAGTTAAAATTCATTAAGCATTTCAGATGATGAAAATGCCTACTTTTCTGAACAAAGTTCCACACTAAAATTTGCTATCAACAATTCTCTCTCTAAGTATAATCCCAAACAAACACTGATACTTTTCCAGAAGGTAAAACTCACAATCAGGAAATAACTCACTCACCATTGCAATATTTTTCTTGATTACTTAGAGTGAATCATTTCTAATACTATAGTTTTATAAATGCTAACTGCTAAAATAGAAAAAGTTGGAATTTACACTACTGTAAACAAAGAACTCTTCCTGCTTTCAATGTGCAGCACTGGATACACCACGAGGAAACTGCTGCATAGGCCGTTTCAGCAACTCACAGATTTTATTGCTTTTACACAATATTGACAGTGCACATTAATTATTGTCCATATCATCCAAAACCACCCACAGAGGATCAGGTAGAGTCTATTTTCTGTCTGATATATCATAACATAATAAAAAAATAGATTGTTGTTGTTGTTAGATTGCATACACATTTCAAGTAACTTTGATAAACCAAGATAGAATGTTTTGGTTTTGTCTTTCCACTGTTGGATTTAGAATAGCATACTATCCAGAAATTCCAATATACTTGGTCAGATTCCAAATGAGTCACAAATAAATTTGATTCCTCTGTGACAAAAATTCTGAGTATGAAAAGCAAACTGAAGCTGAAAAGAGCAAGAGGGGCGTAATGGGAAAATTAAACATTTCTGCTCTCATTTTCACTAAAGTTCTACTTGCATTTGACACTAGAAAAATCTTCCCACTACATACTCTCTTGGACTGTCTTATCTATTTAGAATGTCTCCTACAAACATTTGTGCAATGCTCAACACAAGACCATAAGGAGATAGTGCAAGGGTACAAACAACCTTTAACCTAGGAAATGTAATTAGAACCATAAATTGCAGAGGTAGACAATTCTTTCCATGTTCTGCCAGATTACAATACTTGAACATATCGTAATAAATTGCTTGAGAAAGGACCTAGTAAGTGTATGTTCCAATACTGTTCTACCTATGATAGAGGGTAATACGCTCTACAGTGTTATACAGCAAAATTCACACATGCAGTGAGACCACTAGACTGCAACTAAACTGACAGATTCTAAGCCATTCATTTTAAATCTTAAACTTTGAGGTATAATAAAACCAAAGGGTGGGTTTGTCTTTTAAGTCCCTAATTATGGTCTCCTCTACACCAGCTTCCTTAGTGCTAGACCAGATGTACAACAGTTTTATGAACTTGGAATCAGGCCCATGAGCATTTCCAGATGAGCCCCCCCAGTATCATAGAATCATAGAATCACAGAATCGTTTAGGTTGGAAAAGACCTTTAAGATCATCCAGTCCAACCATTAACCTACACTACCAAGTCCACACTAAACCAATCAAGGATAGACTAGACTAAACCATGTCCCAAAGTGCCACATCTACCCGTTTTTTGAATGCTTCGAGGGATGGTGACTCCACCACCTCTCTGGGCAGCCTGTTCCAATGCTTGACTACCTTTCTGTGAAGAAATTTCTCCTAATATCCAACCTAAACCTCCCCTGGTGCAGCTTGAGTCCATTTCCTCTCATCCTATTGCTAACTACATGGGAGAAGAGACCAACACCCACCTCACTACAACCTCCTTTCAGGTAGTTGTAGAGAGTGATAAGTTCTCCCCTCAGCCTCCTCTTCTCTAGGCTAAACAACCCCAGTTGCCTCAGGCGCTCGTCATAAGACCTGTGCTCCAGACCCTTCACCAGCCTTGTTGCCCTTCTCTGAACATGCTCCAGCACCTCAATGTCTTAGTCTGACCTTCAGCAGTCCAGGTACTAACAGAAGAAACTTTTTCTTTAAACCGTATCATGAGAGTGAAGTACAATAAAATGGCTGCTTAGAAGGAACTAGAATCTCTAAACTACTTAATGACCAGCTTGTTCAATTACAAAGAATCAATAGCAAATGAACTCCTTCCAATTCTAGGTAACTAACGTTATTAAAATAAATTAAGTTTTGAAAAGTTTACAGTGTGAAAGAAGTTTAATCTAGTATTGTAGAATCCTGGGAGCTGAGCCTTAAATACTCTTAATATGAATCTAAAGATGTGGTGACCAAGGAGCCGTTTCTTTCGGTAGCTTATGTAATAATGAATACCTTCTTCCCTTATGATCCATTATTTAGATCGCCATTAAAAACTTCTTCTCAGGGTCTTCTGATTGCCTTGGGTAATTACGTAACAGAACACTTGGCACAGCCCCAGAGAAGTTATCCCCATCTGGTATGGCCAGGACAAGACTCTTTGCCCTTCTCAGGCTGGCACTGGGACTACTAGGCCCATGGCATCTGTGCATTCCAGCTCAACTAAAGTGAGAGGAAAAATATAACCTCTGATATTGCCCACATGCAGTTGCAGAGTATGTAAACATAAGAATTTATTACAGCAACTTGAAGTAAAAAAAGTGATGATCATTACAAAACAGAAGTGCTTTGCAGTTTGCAACAGTACATAGAAAATCAGTAGATTTACCTTTCAGAGAAGGTGAATTTTCAGCTGCAGCTCACAGAGAAGATGTTAGTCCCCCAGAATAATGGTGAAGGGAAGCAAAAGAATTACCATGGCTATATCTTGCGGGTAGTTGTTTTGTAGATAGTACAAACCTTATAAATCTGGGTACTTCCTGCATGTTTACAGAACTATGCCAGCCTAATTCAGGAATCAAGTCCATATATTTGGGATTTGTGTGTTCTGTTCTTTCAGGACATCCCATATTTCGCTTACTGATATCTCTGAGTTGTCAATTAACTAGCTTACTTACTCCTGAATTCTTGTAGAGGGAAGCAATAACAGTAAGTGTATTTTCTTACAGAGACTTCTTGCTGGGGCTGTTAGGTGATTTAGCCACTGACTGAACAATATGCAACATACAATGCAAAATATTTGCCGGGAGTTGTTTCTCTAATCATTTCAAGAAGTTCAATAGTATTGGATTCCAGGCCTTCTGGAATGCCAATAACATCATTCACCTTCATCATATTCACCTTTCTGTTCATTTGGCATTGAAAGGATTAGCTTCATATATCGATATAGTCCCCATGGCATCTTGGGCTGATAATATATTTTCCAACTTTTTGGCTCTCAAATCAATTTGGAAAATCCCATTACATATAACTTCAATCCTCTTATTTATGCTTGAAACTGCTTCTTGAAAACTGTCTAACCTTTATTAAGAACATCTGTCTTTGCTGTCAGCTTTTGTTTCAGTCCCATGGTCTCTGTTCTTACAGTGGAGAGCACATGGGTGGACCCTAGAATGACAACATGGGATTACTGACTAGTATTCAGTGACCTTAATTTTAAAATTGAGGCTAAAGATCTGGCTTTTATTCTGGGAAGCATTTAACTTCAGAAATATTAGTATGGGGTTTAAAAGTAGTCCACCTGGTCCTTAAAACACATCATAATTAGCTGCTTGAAGCTTTGTGTATTAGATGCTTTACATGACATTTACAAGCTAGATTAAACCACTAGTCTTTTTTGTAGTAAGGGTTTGTTGCGGGTTTTTGTTTTGTTTTGTTTTGTTGTTGTTGTTTTGTGGGTTTTTTGCCTTTTTTTTTTTAAATACGTCCATGAATCATAAATAATGAAAAATCCAATGAGTCCTTAACTGTGTCTCTTCTTTTGGATGCCCATTGACCTGATCCTAAGTTTACTTGTTAGGACAGTACAAGTGTAACCACCTACTAGAAGAAACAAGAAGATTTCTGGAGGGTGATACAGGTACTGGATGATCCAACCAAGTGTGGCATGCAGCTGGACCTGCTCACGGTTAGCTTTACTAATACAGAAGAACCTGCTGGATATGTGACAAACAATGATTGTCTTGGATGTAGTAGTGACATTCAGGATCCAGTTCTGGAGGGGAGGGCTTTAGGGTCAAATCTATTTTTTGAGCAAATTCCAGCTTATTCAGGGAATTGGCATAGGAGATACCAGGGAAGGCAGCTCTGAAAGGCAAAGGAGGTCAGGAAAGCTGGCTAATCTGATGCAAGAATGGTCCATCTCAGGAAAACAGGTAGCTGTGTCAACAGATAAGCTTGGCTAAATAAGAAACTCATGCCAGAGTTCCAATGTAGAAACAGAGGATACAGAAAGTGGCTCACTTTTGTCACGGGGAAAATGATGGAATGAGTCTGCTTGGCTCAGAGGATAGTGGATAATGGGTCAGTCTGGAGGCTGGTAACAAGATGGGTACTTCAGGGATCCTTGCACCTGGAGTGTACAAAATCTCTATCAGGGACCTGGAGGAAGTGACAGAGGGCACCTTCCTGGGAGAAGCCTGGAGCAGCCTTGTCTTAGCCCATGACTGAGCCTGGTCTGGGCAGGCGCCTCCCCAAATCCCTGACGGTCTGCATTGTTCTGTGTTCTCTATGAACTTCACTTTAACCAAAAATTTTATGTCGAACAGAAGAAAAGGAGGAAAGCAAGAACTTGAGAATATGGAAATACATTCACTTTTTGACTTAATTTTGATAATAACATACACTACAAGCCACAGGAATTACAAATTCAAACAGGCCTACAGAATTATACTTAACTATTTACTAGAAGGAAAAAGAAAATGTCTCATCTTTACTAGATGACTACTTAATACATACAAATAGAGGGATACTATTGTTTTAAAATTTTAGCTTAATTAAGTTTAGTATTAGAGTTAATACTATTATTGAAATATATAAACCTTTAAAAAAAGATCTTGAACTATGGGAGGACCAGTTGTTTATATAGAAAAGCATTATTGCTCAAAACACGAATGTATGAAAATGCATATGCTGCAGAAATCTTTTGTTCTAGAGTAACCAAAACAAATTAATCACTAGGAATTCTGTCGTTTAGTAAGTGTAAAGACAACCTTGCAATCCAGAACTACAAAACTGATTATGCTTTCATTTTAATAAAATGTGTTAGGATTAGCATGAACTGTCTATTGCATGCCAAAAAATAGGTTTGTACATTTTGTTAACTTTTAGTTTTTAAACTTTTTGCATATTTGGCAGACAACACCTCCAAAAACAAAATTAAAAAAAAAAATTAAAACCGTCTCTATACTGTTAGCTTAAACTAAGAATTTTTAAAATTTTCAGGTTAAAAAGAATATATAAAAATATTTCATAGTATGAAAACTTACTTTTTGTTACACAAAAAATAGGTCATAAATTTTTTTTAGTGTCTTTCAGAAATTCTATTGTTTCACTTACAGTACACCAGAGTACAGTTGTATTTGCACTTGCTGGGAGGAAAATTACCAACAGATGTGGATGTTATTTTGGCAAAACATTTCTTATATGGTCACATTTTCATCACAGGATTTGGATGTTTTCTTATATACTTCTTAATGTTAACAGAAATCTTATTTCGTACACTCCCCCTTTACTCAGAAATAACAGGTCCTTAAGACCACACCTCACATCTGTGTCAGTTTTAAACTTCCAAGGGTGCTCTACCCTTAGTAGAATTTGAGGACTTTTGAGAATCTGCAGTTTATTTAGTGAGTTAGAAGTTAAGTCAAGAGCCTAATCTTCAAGGCAGATTGTTTAATGTCTTTACCAGGTAAAAAAACTTTCTTGGCAACTTTCAAAGAAGGAATATCTGATTAATTTTGAAGCTCCATTCAGACAGGAGTCTTCACTCAAACTACCCACCAGTAAAGAATTCCTGTTTGTCAGCGTTCAGTTCTTCTGTGTAGAATGACTTTAAAGTCTTGATCTCAAATTGGTTTGGGAGAGGGGAGAAGTCTCTATTCCTATCTGTCAATTTAAACTTAAAAGTAAAGATAAGCTCACTGCTTCCCAAACATCCCCTCTGGCAATGAAAGCTCAGCAGTCCAAATTGCAATCTCACTAGAATGTGGCAATCTCCTTCAGTTTATGCTATCACGGCTGCGTTGAAACAGATGACTAGGGTGCTTTCTCAGTGTTCCTGAACATTTATTCTTGGAGATTTATCCTACTGAAAGCCAGCAGGACTGTGCATGTGTACATCATACCTAGCCTCTGACAATGTACTCCACTGGTGATGCACAAACCCAGTGCTATTCATACCATTTTCTCTCAGGCATTGTTGCTCTGTAATACTGCTAGAAGTAAAAAGGGGCATTTATTTTTGTCACAAAACCATATACTCATAAGGCAATGACTTTCTGTTTATATGCTTACTTATCAGAGCCCAGAGCAGCTGGAGTGTTGCTGTTCTGCCTAGAAGCTACCAGCAGTGAATAGAAAAGTCTCGGCGATATGAATAGAAAAGCCTCAGCAATAGTAAAGGAGCTAATCTGAACACATGCTAAGAACATACATAATAAGCAAGAGGTTGTCATATGCATAGTTTTCCTTAAAATCGTGACCACACTTCAGGGTCTATGGACCTGTTGACGCCCCTGAAATTTTCCACTTGCTTCAGAACTGGCAGATCATTTTCATTGTGCTTATGATGTTGTCTGAAATCCTGGAGTATACACAGCTCAGTCCTCATGAAATACCTATATTCAGCTGCTCCATATTTTTTGAACACAACATAATTCCTTGCAGGCTTGTAGTGTTCCTGCCAGCCAAAATGAGTGCCACAGATAATCTGCCCCCAAACTTCCTATACCCTTTTATTTTTAACCCAACAAAAAAGAACAGTTCTACTCAATTAATGACAAAAATGAAAAATCTTTACAGCAGGAAGCACAATTTTCTGTCCTGCATGATGAACGTCTCCTTTGCTGTTGGGGGCCCGCTTACCGTTCTGCCTCTCTCTGCTGAGATCTCCCTACCCCAGAACCATTCACCACTCATAACGCTCTCCCTTCCTTTCAGGCTGCAAGACTTCGTAATTCTGTCCTCAGGGTATTAGGACTCTGAGCTGATTCCTAAAATTGTGCGTTGTTTTTTGGTTCTGTTTGATCGTTTGCTTATTTGTTGCCTTATAGAGTGTAAGTAGCCACCATCCTGGGCCTTTTAGAAGGCCTACAAACTTAAAGGAGTGAGGTTTTTTTTGGTGGATGTGAGCAATGCAGACCTGATATTTCACTACCACTGCTGCCCCTCTCCAGGCCCCAGGAATGCCGTTGTTTGTGAAATGTTCATGCCCTTTGTAAATATTTTCAGTTGTGTCTTCAGTTATCTAATTATGATGTCAAGATCCATGGATCCTCCAATGGGACTTGGGTAGAGAGGGTAATGGAATCTTATAAATAAAATTAGTATTAATTACTACCTTGATCATCTTTCATCTTTTGTCTGTCCCACCTCAGCCCCTTTGGCTGTATGCCCGATTGTTCTTTTGAGTGCCTGAACAGGTGTTTCAGAACCTTTATTTTGTACTAAAAATACCTGAATAAACCTTTTCTTTTGTTTAATCATGAAAAAGGAAGGTAAAAACAAAGCAAACAAACAAACAAACAAAAATCAAAGAGAAATTGAAATCTCATCTATTTATTTTCATTAGTACTTATGCTGTATGTTGTAGTAAGAAAACTTCAGTATTGATATAAACAGCTTTATATAATATTAGTCCATTTAAATTGCTCTTACACTATTAATTTATAGTAAACATGCTTTTGTTTTTTTCCTACATTTAGGATGGACTTATAGTTTACTGTGTTATTTATGTTATTGATATTACTATATTATTTCCATATAATGTATGGAATATAATAATTTAATGGCTAATTAATTGCTTATCTAATTTAATTAAATGTTGTAAGTAATTAAGGAAATTCTGAGAAATGTTTTGCATTATGTCAATACACAAGGTCTCCAAATGTCAACAGAGATAATACAGCCTCCTCAGGGAAGTTCTTTTTTGTACTTATAATTTTGTATTACTTGCGTGTGATGCTATTTTGTACTTCTAAAGACTGTTGGGATCCATGAAAGTTAGGCACTCCTCCATGATCCTGTTGTATACCAGAGAACCAAAGATCATACAGCTTTTCATACAGATTGTGACATTACCAGTTGCTGAACTGACCCATTCTAAAACACAAAGTTTCATTCCAGGTGCAGGATTTGTGTTTTCTGGATTAGCGATTCTATCTGAATGTCCTGAATCTGTATTTTGGGATGATGATCTCTGCAAAACAATTCACTACTCCTGCTTTAGAAATGGCAGTGCCAAAGAAATTAAATAACTTAGTGTTTGTCAGTTTGGTTCAAATTAGCTTCAGGTAAAACCAGGTAAAAGCAAGTAAACCTTTTTACAGAATTTAAACCGCTCAATACAATTGCTGAGACTTTTAAGAAACTTGTAGATAATGCCAGTTGGGAAATAAGCATTCTAAGTAAAAAGTGACTAAATATCTAATACTGTCCAGAGGTGTTACATACACTAAGGTTTTTATAAATATGGTTACCTAGTTTTAGGCATCAGAGGAACTTCTTGACTAAAGAGAGAACACTGTCATAGTTAGCAGTTTGGTTTGGGGTTGGTTTTTTTTTTTTTTAAATTGAGTGCTAAAGTCCAAATGAGAAATTTAGAACCATACAAAGCTGTACACAACAGGCAATTTAAAAATCTGATAATATTTATTTCCTTCTTTGACATAAAAACCATGCAAGGGAGATCATGCTGTGTCATCAACTGTAGATTAATTTCTACATACAGATGTTACACATCTTGGGCTCCTGGTTCTCCACTTTGAGCTGCTTCTCTAGGTGTGTCTCCTTTGACTCTGGAGCTTCAATGGAGCACTACTGACAGTACACCATATTTGAGCTAAAGCTCGGGCAACAGGATAGATCTAGTTTTCCCACCAGTCTGGTTGTAAAATTCTTCTGCACAAACTTGATACAGGGATAATGGATCCTTGATCTTAAACACATTGAGATCAACCAAATAAATACAATTTCAGTGAGTCATTCAAGGTCAAAACTGCATGCATGACAGAGACAGCTCTGATTTCCTTACTTCTGTTTTTGTGACTTTACTGCAAAACTTTCCTTCTCCTTTTTTCAACACTCTTCCTCATTCTTGAAATTTTAAAATTATTAGGTAGTTTAGAGAAACACATTGTTGTTGACTTGCCACAACTTCCATGAACTAAGACAAAGCCACATTTTAATTAGAACACTTGATTTAATTGGTGCTATGAATCTTTAGTTGCATTTGGCAATGAATCACAAATTAACATAATCTTTTTTTAGAACTTCATCACAGGTTTTCTGTTGTTATTTTTTAAACCCACAAATTTTGCATTCCTCCCACTGCCTGCCCCCACATATGGTCTCTTAAGATTCTAAAATTGTACAAGTGTCCCTGACATGCATTACAACCCAGCTGTATTTAAACAGTTATGCCTTCTACTGACTGTTGGTTTATATTATTCTGTGATTCTTCTCCCCCCCCACCTCACTTTTTTTTTTTTTTTAAATCTTTTATAATGCATTTTCTATTCATATCTGAGGAGAATGCTGTCTTGTCAGAAAGACAGCTTGATAGGTACCATACTCCTCAAGGAGTCAAACTTAAAAATGTTAACTATCTAGATGTTGTCACTGAATCAGTCCTCTGAATTTATCCCCAATCTGTGCCTTCAAATTACAATATTTCCCATTTTATTTTCTGTGCTATACATGAAACAATAAGCATACTAACCAATTTCTTTCCCCTTAATTTCAGTATACTACTTGTTATTGGTTGGACCAATAAAACACCCTCAGAAAAGTAGTATTAACAAAAGAGATGGAAAACATACCCTACGGTTAGACAGAAAACCCTGACAGGAGGTAGAAATTTTTTTCTAATTATATATGCAGCGTCAAAAAATCACTGCTAGCACTTTACCACCACAGTGTTCATGCAGTCACATGTCAGAGCAAGTGTCGGTTTTAATGAATTTACAATTAACATGCAATTTTACTATTCTAACTCATGCTGATATTAGTCATCTTAATTGTGTAAGTTTAAAATATAATACTAGGTTACTGTCAAGGAGATGAAGCCCAACCTCACCCAAATGTAGCAAGATTTATAATCCCAATTAACATTTGAAATATATAGGGATAAACTTACAAAATGTGAAGTGTCAGTTACTAAAATCTGTGATCTGTTTCCCTAGATCTCATGACGCCATTTCTATAGCATATTGCCAGAGGCAATATGTCTATGAGTCAATTATATATCAACATTTATTTTTCAGTGACTCCCTTAGAGGACTAAGGAATTAACTATCTAGATACATACATAGACTCATCACCATAGAATCAAGTGCCTCTGGAGTATTTAAAAATAGAAGAAATAACAGACATCCTTGATCTTCTTCTCCTCTCTCCCATTCTTACCCCATAACAGATATTAACTGGGGTGGGGGTTTGGGTTTTTGTTTTTTTTTTTTGAGGGGGGAGGAGGAAAGGGGTGCTGGTGTGCATATATTTATGGTAGAGAGAAAGGCTCTATGCATATCTTCAGGTGAAAATACCTTATCAGGAGAAAGCTAAATAAAAACATATTTTATATTTAGTTCTGAAAAATGCCAAGCCTGTGGGAATTCTCATTATTTGTGAGAGTGAGTGCTACAGGCTAGGTCCCAATCCTGTGAAATTTCTGTCTTCTTTACTCATGCATCTCCCTAAATTGATCAATGATGGCACAGTTCTGTTGGAAGACGCTGGTATCAAAGGCCAAAGTGGGAGTGAAGTACATGATTACTCTGGCACCTAACAACCAAAGTCATGATGCGGTCTGAATTTCAGGGTAGAAAGTTTGAGTATTCAGTGGGGAAAAAATACTGAGAAACAAGACTTTGTAGTCATAATGATACTTGCTGCTAGAAGATATCTGACTTTCTCTTTGTGAATCAGCCGCGAATTTTAAAAGATATGTTCTTTCTTTTTTTTTTTTTAATCTGGTTATTTTGAAATAATGGAGGATGAACACTGGAAACATAGAGCTTATCCTGGTGAAGACTATGAGAAATGTATTAATACACAGACTGTTGACTGGCCATGGATAAAGGAGTAATTTTTCTCTGTAAAACGATGCCAATTTGCAATACCATTGAGAGGTCTCCAACAGGCTATCTGAGACACACATTACTAACAGAGAAAGATGCTAAAAAGAAGCAAGTTCTTCCAAGGAGGTCATTCTCTCTGGAATATCATCCTCTTTTTTATCTCCTGTCAGCTTTGTTTAATAGTTTTTCTTTGATGCAGCAGTGCCAGATACACATTGGGAAAACAGGAGGTGGATACAAAGGAGATCCAAATACAGGTGCTCAGTTGTTTGCTGCTGCCATTTAGCTGTTAGGCAATAAGCACCTCACCATCCCTTCCAAACTAATTGCTGTACAGTAAAAATTAATTCCATTAATATTAGGAATTATGCTGTGCCAGAATTACAGAAAATATTTAACCACATATTCATAATCATAATATACTAGAATCATGACATATCATAGTATTCTAAATGAGATACGGTCTGATACTGTACTAAATAAACATTAATGCTTATATAGCAGCGTGTATTAAATTACAAGTCCAAATGTAAGTGCAATACATCAGATGTTTGCGCTGTTATTATGTTCAGCAATTTATTGATAAAAAATGTAACTCCAGTTCTCTGAGTAACACAAAACCCATATATGACATGCACTTCTTTGGAAATGCAATTTTTTTTATCATATTATGAGGGACATATTGGTAACCTTAATGGCAATTATATTCTTCTAAACCTCGTTAAGTATAGAGTCTCTACCTTCAGAACATGGTGTGATAATAGCAAACAGTGGGCATAAGTAGGAAAAAAAACCCACCACCTTGCTAAAATGTGCAAATAATGCATCAGGGAATAAAATAAAGTCTGTTTATCATAGACATCTTACATATTCAAAGTCTCCTCCTTGGTCTGCTGATAAAACAGCTTAATGCCAGAAAACTGCCCCACAACTTATTACTAAATATCTGCAAGCTTCCTAAAAAAGCCAGTTTGTACTAGAGATAAATGGAAAGGCAGGGTCAAAACCAAAGCATTATATATCAACATTGTGATTCCAGATAAGTTGGAAACCTCCAGCAGTTGCTGCTGAAAACTACTGTACTTTTTCATATGAAAAATATGTTGTTGCCATGAATGCTTTGTGGATGTTGCATGGCCCATTCATGATTGGTGCAAATAAGATGTTGCAAAAAACGCATAATAGCTAAAAGGTTATAATCAATGGTAATCTCTCTTCCCACATCTCTCAAGCCCCTGAAACTCAAGGCAGGGGTTGGGAGAATGAAATCCCTTTTTGTAGGCAAAAATCAAGTTCGAGACCATCTGAGGAACCTGAACATACACAAGTCCATGGGACCCAACAAGATGCAGGGTTCTGAGGGAACTGGCTGCTGTAGTTGTCAAGCCACTCTCCACAATATTTGAAAAGTCAAGGCAGTCTGGCAAAGTCCCCAGTGACTGGGAAAAGGGAAACATCACCTCCATTTTTAAGAAGGGTAAAAAAGGAAGACCCTGGGAACTACCAACCAGTCAGCCTCTTCTCTGTGCCCAAAAGATCATGGAAAAGATCTTCCTGGACAACATGTCAAGACATAGGGATGACAAGGAGGTGCTTAGAGACAGCCAACATGGCTTCACGAAGGTTAAATTGTGCCTGACTAATCTGGTGGCCTTCTATGATGGAGTGACTGTGTTTGTGGATAAGGACAGAGCAACTGAGGTGATCTATCTTGACTTCTGCAAGGCTTTTGACATGATCCCACATGACACCCTTGTCTCGAAATTGGCGAGATATGTGTTTGATGGATACACTATTCAATGGATAAAGAATTGGCTGGACAGCTGCATCCCAAGAGTTACAGTCAATGGCTCAATGTGCAAATGGAGATCAGTAACAAGTGGTGTCCCTCAGGGGTCCGTAGTGGGACCAGTACTACTCAATATCTTTATTAATGACATAGTGGGATTGAGTGCACCCTCAGCAGTTTTGCAGATGACACCAAGCTGAGTGGTGCAGTTGACACACATCAAGGAAGGGATGCCATGCAGAGGGACCTTGACAAATTTGAGGAGTGTGCCCATGCGATCCTCTTGAGGTTCAACAAGGCCAAGTACAAGGTCCTGCAGCTAGGTCAGGGCAATCCCCGACATCAGAAGGATGAGATGTCATCCAGAGGGACCTGGACAAGCTGGAGAGGTGGGCCTGTGTGAAGCTCATGAGGTTCAACAAGGCCAAGTGCAAGGTCCTGCACCTGGGATAGGGTAACCCCCAATATCAATACAGGATGGGGGATGAAGGGATTGAGAGCAGCCCTGTGGAGAAGGACTTGGGGATACTGGTAGATGAAAATCTGGACATGAACCAACAATGTGCACTTGCAGCCCAGAAGGCCAGCTGTATCCTGGGCTGCATCAAAAGAAGCATGACCAGCAGGTCGAGGGAGGTGATTCTGCGGCTCTACTCTGCTCTGGTGAGATCTCACCTGGAGTACTGTGTCCAGCTCTGGAGCCCTCAGCACAACAAGGACATGGACTGTTGGAGTGGGTCCAGAGGAGGGCCACAAAAATGATCCGAGGGCTGGAGCACCTCTCCTATGTGGACAGAGTTGGGGTTGTTCAGCCTGGAGAAGAGAAGGCTATGAGGAGACCTTATTGTGGCCTTTCAGTACTTAAAGGAGGCCTATAGGAAGGATGGGGCAATCTTTTTAGCAAGGCCTGTTGTGACAGGACAAGGAGTAATGGTTTTAAACTAAAGAAGGATAAATTTAGACTGGATATAAGGAAGAAATTTTTTATGCTGAGGGTGGTGAAGCACTGGAACAGGTTGCCTAGAGAAGTAGTGGAGGTCCCATCCCTAGAAACATTCAAGGTCAGGTTGGACAGGGCTCTGAGCAACCTGGTCCGGTTAAAGCTGTCTCTGCTCACTGTAGGGGGATTGGGCTAGATGATCTCTAGAGGTCCCTTCCAACCCAAAGCATTCTCTGATGCTATGATTCTAATGCGGACTGGGGGATGGATGGATTCAGAGCAGCCCTGCAGAGAAGGACTTGGGGATACCAGTGGATGAAAAATTTGACATGAGCCAGCAGTGTACACTTGCAGCTTAGAAAGGCTGTTGTATCCCAGGGTTGTATCAAAAGAAGCATGGCCAGAAGTTCAAAGGAGGTAATTCTCCTGCTCCACTTCACTCTCGAGAGACTCCACCCAGAGTACTAGGTCTGGGGGCCTCAGCACAAGAAGACAAGGATCTGCCAGATCAGGTCCAGAGGAGGGCCACAAAAATTATCAGAGAGCTGGAACACCTCTTCTGTGAAGAAAGGCTGAGAGAATCGGGATTGTTCAGCCTCGAGAAGAGAAGGCTCTGGGAAGACCTTATTGCAGCCTTTTAGTTCTTAAAGGGGGCTCCTAAGTTAGCCAGAGAGAGACTTTTTACAAAGTCCTGTAGTGACAGGTCAGGGTGCAACGTATAAGGAAGCATTTTTTCACGATGAGGGTGATGAGAGGAACAGGTTGCCCATAGAAGTTGTGGATGCCCCATCACTGAAAGTGTTCAAGGTCGGGTTGGATGGGTTTTGAGCAAGCTGATCTAGTGAAAGATGTCGCTGTCCATGGCAGGGGGGAGATGACTAGATGACTTTTGAAGGTCCCTTCCAACCCAAACTATTCTATGATTTTACGATTCCATGGTTCTATGATTCTGCCTACAACTACACACCAAGGTGTGTATAGCTGCACATTGTCTTTTAAATATCCTCAAGTTATGAAGAGAATAGAATTATTATATTCTTGTTAGAAGACCACAGGGTAAGAGGCAACCTATCATTTGACAAGAAGTGGGGGAAAAAAAAAATAATAATTATCGTAATTTTCAGAAATAATTTTAGTTTTTAAAAGGGTTGCCAAAAGCGTTCTGAAACATCAAAAGAGCTGTAGTCTTCCTTAAGATTATAAAAGGCGGATAAAGCTTAGTAAATGCAATAGCCACATTAAATTTCCAAGTTCCTTTTGTCCTCTGATCCAGATATTACCAGACTGATATGATAGAAGACCAAAACCAGTACCATCCATCTGTGCTGTCTCTTCAGGAAAAAAATCTGAGTTTAAACAAAATAATCACATAGTTACTATTCTGGAAGCTCTGATGGTAAAAGAATCTGGATGCAACCATAAAAAAAATTGTTGCTGACTTATAAAAATTATGTTATTCTAAAATTACCAAAATATTTAATGCAGCCTAAGTTATTCAAAAGAATGTCTGCTGGAAAAACAAAACAAAAAACCCCAACCAAACAAAAAACCCCACCAAACCCACCCCCCGCTTCATAGTACTGTATATCATGGGTTAGTACACGCTGTCTGCTCCTATGTACATGGGCAGCACTGTTTTGTCAGTATGAGAGTATTCTGGTAAAACAACCCCTTACTATGGTAGTTTTGTCAGTGTACATAGGTGGTTTTGTTTAGCAGACTTTAAGGCCTTACAAACAACTTTCAAAAATTACACAGTGGCAGGGAAAGATGAAGGCACTTATTACAGTATCATTTATTCAGACGTAATAGCAAATGAAACACTTTCTTCAATAGTAGCTGTAGACTTCAAAGTTAAGGAAATATTCAAGAAATGCTTAAGTGTCACAGCTTGGGAAATGGGAGAAGAAATGAAGTGGTGTTAATTAAGAGTTTTTGACACAGAAAGACCTTTAGTAAACTAAGCACTTCATGTTCTTTCTTTGAAAATGGAGAGATTCAACAATATACTATAATGCAACACATTTAATCATGTTTTTTTGGTCATAATGATTTTAAAATTAACTATTCCAATGTAAGATTGTCTTTTATCAATACAGCCACATCAGGGGTTCCATAGATTGGAGGATGCAATTACTGAATTTAATACACATGGCAGATGTACAGGACATTTATGCAAAGATCTGCCAGAGGTTACCAGAGAGCATCTAGAAACTGCACACAGTTTATAAATTGAAACAAACATGAAATTAAAAACAAACAACCCCCCAAACCCCAAACTAGATACACCATGCTTAACAAAGATCTGCTGTAATAAACAATTTTATTTAGTAAAGCAACAGTAAAGAAATAAAACCCAGTAAATATTTTTGAGATAACTCCTTATCTAACTAAAAAAACCCACCCATGGCTTCATTTCCGAAAGGCCAACTTAGGGAAACAGAGTGTTCCATTTTTTTAAAAAAATCAGGTCATTGGCTTCCATCTTTTTATTTCTGCACCTGGGCACTGTTAGCAAGATGGGGGATGTTAGCCCAGCAGAATGTATTTAAACTTCAGTAGCCTGATAAGCATTAAAAGCTGATTGCTCTCAGCTGTCTCATCTTGCAATTTTTTTTTTCTTCTTATTGTCTTGAAATGGGCTTTTGTGGCATTATCTATCTCATTTGTATACTAGATTAGTTTGTGAGCGTTCACTTTACATTGTTTAATAATCAGTCTATGATATACATACATAAAAGCATAAAACATAAATAAATGTAAATAAATGAATTGTTTAATGTTTTTAGTCTGGCCAATGTTAGCACATTTCTTTGTAGAACTTTGCTTTCTCCTAGTCTGGAGTAATTGAATTTTCTGCAGGTGTTTTCCAGTTTTAATTTAGGAAATGTCCTGAAATTCTCAGGTACAATTTGTCCTGATCAACTTTTCCCAGAAACTAGGGAAATGAATGTTTCCAAAAAGAGTTGAGAAGTTCTGATCAGCATTTTGAAGCAATTCATGTATATCTTCACTGCACACAAAATTGCTTTAGCCAGATCATAGCTATTCTTATTCCTTTACCCTGTGTCTGTATTTTAAGCTTCCATACATGAAAATAAATGGATGCAGAAACACCAAACCAACTCTTTTTTTTTTTTTTTTTTTATAGAAGGGATTCATTAAATGCAGCATTAACAGATAAAATGATGTATTATAATATTCTGTATCTCAAGAGAGGGTGAAGGAAACCACTTATGTGTGCTTTGATCATCTTCCTGTCCTCTTTCATCACAACCAAAGACTATTTAAAATGTCTTTTCAGCTATGCTTCTAAGTGCAGCCCAAGCATCATATAGCACTCCTGCTAAGATAAAAAAAAAAAAAAAAAAAAAAGAAAAATCACAACCAGACAGATAATTTAATTTCCAATAAAGGGGAGTAAGCCCCTAGAAGTTTTTATCACCAGAATTATAAAAATAAAAAAGGAGAAAAGAATAAACCAAAGATAAAGTTCATGACTCTGTGTTCTTCTCCTTTGGGAGAATTTAGCAATATCAGAACTGCTATTTATTTTTTAGGAGAGAAGAATAAGAAGTTTTCTACTACATTATTGAAAACACTTGAAAATGAAACTGAAAATATAACAATGCCAATAAAACATAAATATAAAGATAGCTTGGGATAACAATTTTTTTTAAAGAATTTATAGCTTGTTTAGAAAATATTTTAGCTTTTTAAATTTTCTATTTTTTAATAAAAATACCAATGCCTAAAAATCAGTTTTCATTTAAAAATTCCCACCTTTTCCACCATAAATAAAATATGTCTGTAGTTTCAAAATTTTTCTTCCCTTTTCAACTGCTTTTTTCATCTGACCTAATCTGCAGCTTTTCAAGATTCATATCCATCAGAAATGTTGAAAGTAACAAAACAAAACAAAAAAATTAACACAAACCAGTATGTCCTTTTTTTTGCATGTGAAAGACAAAAAATAGGATAGCAGATAAAAATGAAGCATAAAATAATGATTTTTAAAAAGCAATTCTGGCAGTATTTTATAATAGAAACAAACCTTTATGAAAATCTTTTGAGGAAAAAAAGGTTTCCTTTTCTATAAATAGCAAATTATTCCTAGTTGCCTACATTGCTTCCCATGGTTTAACAAAATCCTGGCTGCAGGTTTTTGAAAGGTGCCAGATCAGAACATGACTATGAACAAAGGCTGCCAAGCTCATTTTCAGACAGTTGCCTACAGCTAATCCATCTCCTTTGCAATAACCTTTCTTCTTACTTTCTTGGGGTTTTTTACTTTTTAAAAAATTTTCTATAACTTAGGATGTGTATGGTAGCATAGATCTTGCTACAGATCATTTTTTTGTTTTGCCTTTCTCTGGTACAGAGGTGTTACAATCGACTATTAACTACTTACCGCACCTCAAGGCACCTTTTATTCCAGAAGACTGATGTGTTTGTGAACCCACAAACACAAAGTCCCTTAAACAACACAGAACTGACTTTGACCTTGAGGTCTACATCACTATCCTCAGCAGAAGCATATCATGTTGTACTGAGAAAAAAAACAACCAGCTTTTTAACCTACAGACATTTTTTTCACATTAATTGATCCTTCAAGTCTAAGGCATATCAAATGCAAGCAAAAGGAATAAGCAAGAACCCCAAATAGGATACTTCCTGTTTGTCTGATTTTGAACACTAGTGAATTTTTTACTCCTTACTATTCGTGAATTTAAAGACAGATATGCAATATTCCACAAACTATCACAATACAGAGTTTATCACCACTCATTAAGTAACTTTCAAAGTAGAACAAGGGATACATTTTGTCATGTTCTGTTACCAATATCATTAGTTTCCACAAATTCTACATTCCTCTCCAGCTGTGTTTTTGTAGATATTTTTGGTATAGAGGCTGCTAGTGTTTTCATGACTGTTACAGCTGGAGGAGACAAGATACTTTCCCACCGGATGGAGAAGGAGAGAAGGTGCCGAGAAATTTATGACGTTTACCTCCTTATATTTAACTTCTCCTCCCAGAGGGAAATGTCCTGGGGAAATGATGGTGAGAAGTAAGGTGATGCTCCATACAATTATAATGTTAACAGCAATTTCATTTCCACTGCTGTTCTGTCACTGTCAGTAACACAGATCCTTGCCCCCTGATTTCTTCAGAAAAGCAGTTCAAATTGGCCAATTGCACCTTTATTGGTGAGTATGCCTGGAATGCAGATGCTCCCTCTCCAGACTTCTGTTCCCAAATAAAGAGCACAGAGAGACAAACTGACACGGTTTCGATGAGCTCAGTCTGCTTTTTAACTCCACTGGCTGGAATTCAGAGATCCTGACTTAACACATATAGATAAGACTGAGTGGATAATGGTCTCTGTTTTTATCTACTGTTACTCAGTTCTGTACTAGCTGGTAACAATCTGCCTTTATAGAAAATACAGCTGTTAGAGGAATATTGCTATAGGTGAACACTAATTTTTTAATATCACCCAGATAACAAAGTGAAGAGAGATACAATGATATTTAAAAGAACACTCACTCCTTACTCACTGATTCCTTAAACTTAAAGAATTTGGTTTAATACTGTAATTTTGGTTGTGTAGAAAAAAGCAATGAGGTAATTTCATCTTATCTTACTGTAACATAAAATTGGCAGACAAGTTACATGATTACTTAGGGATTGTATTTTCTGTAGCTGTTTGAAACCCACACAAATGCCTTACTGCATATAGGAATAAGGATGGTACTTACTTACTTTGAAACCTTGCTACTGATGTGTTATTTTCAGTTCATAATCAAACATGTCTTCATGCAGAATCTAACACTGATCATTTTAATCTATACTCCTAATAATCTTCTTTATGTAAATTTAATTGCTAAAAATCTAGTAAATAAAACTGATGACCTACTATAGCATTTGTTTTTGCAATCTGGTGACCTCATGCCTATAATAATGGCCTAGAAATTCCTTTTTCTTTTTCTACATCCCAGGAAACAGCTTTTTGTAACCGTTGTTCTGGTTGTGTCTTGCAAAAGCATCCGAAATCTAACATGATTAAAAAAAAAAAAAAAAAGAACTGCTTTTCACCTAAAGATAAGGTCATTTTTTTTTCCATGTTAGAATTCAAAACAGATAAAGGAATCACATTTCAAGATTCCTGTTCCACAGGCAACATCATATGTTGTGTAAAGGGTCTCCTTCATCAAATATATACACACATATATAATTATTTATACATATGCATGAACACAAAGAGTTTGCAATGTTAAAGCCAAGTGTTGTAGACACTTCTATTTCTCTATTTAATACTTCTGTTTTGCTTTATTTAAATGCTTTTTAACATGGCCAAGAGATAATTTTATTACAATCAACAACTACTTTTAAAGAAAATACAGCTCAACATTATTAAAGGAATTGTCCTGGTTCAGGAAAACAGCTAAGGAAGAGTTCCACCTTGAACTGGTGGTTAAATTCCAGATACCTAACTGAGATGGTCACCAAATCTATAACAGAGATGCAGGTAATCCTATTGATATCTGTGACCAAAATATATGATTTCATTACTCTTTTTCTTTTACCTATGCCTGCTTACTAAATTTAGGTTTTTCACAGTTTGGGAATACTACTTTTCAAAGTTTAATTTTGTTAAATTTATGAGAATAATAACTTACAGAAAGGAACTTGAAATGATCACTGCAATTTAAATTCAAGGACTGGCTCTAAAGGCAGGATAATAAAAAAAGGACTTGAAATTAGACAGAAGACAGAAGAAAACAAAAATATGGCACAACATCACAAAACCAGGTAAGAGGAAAGTTGTCAAGTTTGTTGAGAACGGCAACACATAGCATCTTTAAAGAAATTAAAAAATGAAAATTCTCCTCAATGGCATGGCGCAAGACGTCTAGCAGGGCTTCCTCAGTAAACAAGGAAAGCATACAATCAAGCTTCACTTTCCTGAAGCTGGGTTTGCTAAATTTTTTTAATGCTCCACTTGTGCTTGTCCTATAAATACAACTTGCCATAACAGGATATTTATTACATCTGTGTACAACAATAATACAAAAACAGAAGAGAGAGAGAAGTATGAAGGGATATGTAGGATATACAATGAGGTACTGACCTCCATTAAATTTATTCAAGGTATTTGTGGCAGACGGTATTCACTAGCAGATAACTAATTTGATAGGACTGAGGTTTCATGCTGTTATGTGATCACAAGAACAGAAAGCCTAATTTTATTGGTTCAAATGCTTACTTTCACCAAATATAGATATAACCTCATGACTATAGCATATCCCTGGTAATTCTGGTGTGTACTATCTTTCAGCACAGTTAAAGCAGTCTGTATGGTTCTCTGTATATGAAATAAATCCTGAAAGTCAAATTGAAGTATAGAGCTTAAATCTTCATGGAAAGATGTGCTTCATTGTGTTTTTGTGACTCTGAGTTTCGGATTGCATCCTCGTTTAACAACTGCATAGTGAAGAACACTATTCAAAGGATTGCACTCCTCATTTATTGATGCCACCAGAACACAGATCTTGTCCTCAGATCACCAGAATCATAAGCACATTTCTATTGAAGCAATTTTATCCTCAAGTAGTTGATGTCTGGAACAACCCATGTCATTACTCTCTATTTTTGGGATTTAAATAATGGAAAGTAGAGTGATATTGATTTTGGGGGGGGGGCATGTTTTGGTGCTTTAGATTATGATAAGCTATTTGGTCAAAAGAGATCACTTGTCAGGCACTGCTATAGACTTTGTAGGATTGTTTTTGCCATTGATAGGTTATGCTTAACAATTCTGAATTCTTTTGAACCTGGAATAGGAAGACTACACAAAGGATACAAAAGTACATATCGAGGCCATTTCCCACCAAGGAAAAAAAAAACAATGTAAAATTGGTGGAATGGCATAGTTAAAAGAAAAAAACCCCAATGCCCCAACCCCTCCAAAACAACACTCCTCCCAAACAAAACTTATTTTTATTTTAATAATTATTTACTTTGTAAATAAATGAGTGCAAAAAATGTCATCTGAAGTCTGACAAAATTTTTAAAGTGGGAACTTTTGACAGATTATACTAAAACAGCAAAGGTAAGCCAACTTCATGAAGATATCAAAATAGCCAGGTTATGTAAAGGATGAATATGGAAGAAGAAGCAGCATTTGGTGTACTGCAACCTTAAAGGTTTCCATGGCTAGGATACTTTGGAAGTACAGAGATGATTAAAACTGTACCTGGATCTGAAAAATAAAAAATGGTTTATGAAAGAAGTAGAATGTAAGGACGTATTGCATTTGAGAATACAATGACTACGTCCTATGATTTAGAGAATGAATGTCTAAATTTTCACATACAGGGCTTTCTTTTTTAATTCAAATTTGTCAGAATAGAATGCTTTTAAAGAAATTGTCAACTTCTTTTGATAAAATAACTGCTATATTGAATAAGCGTTTCACTTTGTTCTTTTCCTTTTGTTAAAAAAACACTTCTTCAGATAGTTTCTTTTTCTGGAAGCTGTCAATTTTTCTACATACTTGCCCTATACATTTGTATGCAGACATCATTTTGCATAAAAATGCCACTTTTTCTTGTCTTTGTCAGTCTGGTTTTTAATTCTATGCATTCAGTTATTTAATGAAGTGGTAATGGAGAGTTGTAGTTTTCTTTCCTTACTCCTTTAATGCACACACACAGGTCTTTCTACAATATTTGACTACCCCATACAGGTCCTACTAAGTACTTCTCTAGCCATTTAACTGTTAAAGAACACATTAGGTCTAGTTGTTATTGACTAGACTTATTTAATTTCTCCTCAGATTATTCCTTATTCAAAGCTTTCTAAAACATAGCTAAACAGAGTAATGGATAGTCTGACTTATGACTTATTGGCCTAGTGCATAATAAAGTTGAACAATAATGGCCAATATGTTTAGACATTGTCATAATTTCCTTAGATGAGAAAGGATAATTATAATTCAAACTCCTGCAAAAGTGTACGGAATCTCTTTTAGACCATCATCTGAGGGTCAGTAGTACTGGAGCTATAGACTTCTGGATGTTCAGATCTAGTAAATTATATGTGATATGACACTTCAAGGCATAAATTACCTAATCACATAACAATAATTTTTTGATAGTATGAGATGGTGTTGTATGACATATGGCTTGCTGCCATGTCATCCTGTCTACCAGGGGAAATAACACCTGTTACACTCTGGAAGACTTTTGTCTTTTTGAGCTCAGGCTGCAAGAGCTAGTGGGTGGTCATCATGGGTGACCATATTAGCAGGATGGATCTTTAAAAGATCTCAGGTGTTCCATCTTTGTGAAAGCCCCTTGTGTCCACCGTGGGCTATGTTTAGTTTGACAGACAACATACAGGGTAGGCAGCACATATGGAGACAGTCCAGGACAGGCTTGTCACCTGCCTCATCACATGCTGTTACTCACAATCTCTTTGTGCACAAGAAGAAAAAGAACTGATAGCATAAGATTATGCTATACCTTTTAGGAAGATCACAATGAATGGAGAGTTTTAACATAGGTAAGGAAATTTTCTGAGGGATCTGTGCAGAGCTCCTCTCATATTTCACATATTAGATGATCATAAAGATGAACATAAGAAAGCTACCAAGTATTGAACAGAAGACTGCCTTCATCATTTGCAAATTACAACGCTGTCATTCACATTTCCACTTCTACTGCCTCTGGGATTACAAAGGTGATTGTCTTCCATAAGATTTAAAAAATATCCTGTATGCATAAAATTCTCAGCTCATGGTACGGTAAGTGGTTAGTACATGACTGGTATTTAAGAGGTTTCCTTGCATCAGAGTTCTCAGTGTTACTGTTACTGCCTTGACAAGGAAATATTTTTCACTGACGGGTAAATACATATTTCTGTTGCATTGCTGTGGTGGATTTGACTTTGGCTGTCTGCCAGACCCCCACCCAGCCGCTCTCTCACTCCCCCTCCTCAACAGGACAAGGGAGAAAATAAGGTGGAAAAGCTCATGTGTTGACAGGGAGATCACTCATCAATTGCCGTCACAGGCAAAACAGACTCAACTTGGGGAAGATTAATTTAATTTATTGCCAATTAAAAATAGAGTAGGACGGTGAGAAGCAAAGACAAAACTAAAAAAATTTCTCCCCACCCCCACCTTCTTCCCAGGCTTAATTTCAGTCTTGACTTTTCTACCTCCTCCCCACCCCAAGCAGCACAGGGGGGATAGAGAATGGGGCTAACAGTCAGTTCACAGTGCTTTGTCTCCACCACCCCTCCCTAACACTCCCCTGCTCTAGTGTGGGGTCCCTCCCACAGGCTGCACTTCTTCAAGAACTGCTCCAGCATGGGTCTTTTCCATGGGGTGGAGCCCATGGAAAAGAGTGCTACAGCATGTGTCCCCAACAGGTCTCAGCTCCTGCCAGAAAACCTGCTCCTGCATGGGCTCTCCGTGGGCTGCAGCTTCCTTCAGGGCACATCCTCATTCTGTGGCATGGGGTCCTCCCTAAGCCCATGGAGCCCATGCATGAGAACAACCTACTTCACCATGGTCTTCTCCATGGGATGGGGGGAATCTCTGCTCTGGCACCTGGAGCACCTTATCCCCCTCCTTCTTCTCTGGCCATGGTGTCTGCAGGGCTATTTCTCTGACATTTTTCTCACTCCTCTCTCTCACAGCTGCTGCACATGGGTTTTTTTACCCTTTATTAAGTAGGTTTTCCTAGAGGTGCCACCAGTGGGTCTGTTGGAGGTGGCTGGAACCAGCTGTGCCCAGCACAGGGCAGCCCCCAGCCTCTCCTCACAGAGGCTGCCCCTGCAACCTCCTCCTCCTCTACCACACCTTGCCACATAAACCAAATACGTTTGCAAACCCATAGTGAGTGACACCAGCTTTTACAGTGTAGGTTAATGCCTTATAAGCTGACCAGCTGATATTTTGTACCTCAATCATTAGGACCAATGAAATCATTAGGACCACAATTCATAATCTGCATCCATGCATCTTCTACGTTTTATGAAGCATCATTTTTTTGTCAGATCTTCTTCAGTTATTGAATTAGCAGCATAACTTTGGAATATATCTCTGGATAACTCAAGGGTGGAGGTCCCTGATCTCAGGCTAGAGGCTTATTGTTAAGATGCTTCCTTGTCAAGATACTGTTTGCCTGCTGCATCCTCTGCAATGTTTGCAGGAGCAGATGGGAGTAGGATGGCAGTGTGACTCTTAAACTGTACAAGTGGCAGCAGCATCAGCTGGAGTTTGCTCAGATGCCTGCAAGAGCTGAGAGCGCCAAATCATAAGAGGTGCTCTGGCAATTTACGTTACATAAACTTTTGATATCAGCTTCTGTAATGTGCTGTAGTCTGCATATGGAATGCAAGGATAAATCCCATCATTTTACTACTCTTAGCTTTTTCTGTGCTCTCCCATTGCAGGTCAGGCCTTGATGAAATGCAGGGTAGCTGTCAGGGTGTTTACCTGCTACCAAGGTAAGTACAGAATATTTGCCTATGTTTTCCATAATAGTGCATGAAACCAGCGGAATATCTTTTGCACAAAAGATGCTGAGACAGACTTACATGCACAAAGCTCTACTCAGATGGATCATCATTGATGACACACATCAATTCCAAGTGTGAAAGTTACTTCTGGGGAAAAACAAAACAAAAAAAAGCCCAACAAAAAAGAAGAAAGCAAAAGGGATAAGTTTCCCAATGACAAGTCAGGAAAAACACTGATGTAATCTCTTCCCTGTGCATCCCCTCCAGCATAGCAGGTGGTGAAGCTGAAAGTGGTAAGAATGTTGACTTTTACCACACTTTTTCCTAGTACTGTATGATTTTCATTGGGACCCACTCAATTGGATTGTTCCTGCTTATGATGATATTACTGTGGATTACAGTTGGCTTAATCAGTCATGAGCATTATGTGCTGACTGACTGCTAAGCTGTCTTGCATATGTATTATTAGGTACTGCTTACTGAATATTTAAATTCCTTCTATGTTGTTATTCACTAAGTTTTGAGTTTCTCTAATATTAACTAAACCCCACATAATAGGACGCAGGAAAAGAGAAGAAAGGGGTGATTCTTACATCAGCGACATTTACTTTATATGAGAACCCAACAGGGAGAGAATTGGGGTCTGCAGGTACAAGAAAAACAGCACAAGAAAAACACGGGAAAAGAATTGCCGCAGGAGCTCTGGAAAACACTGTCACAGCAGCTTGGGTAAAAAGTTACAGAGCTGCAGAGGAAAGGCAGGCTGAAGATTTGCAAGTGGAAAGTCCCTTACTGCTACACAGGTTAAAGTACTTAAGGTTCTGTGAAGCATTGGGAAAGTACACATGGGCCCAGGTGTGGATGCAGACAGGTAGGTCTAGGTCTGAGAAAAAAGGCCTTTGCAAGTCAGGAAGATCAAGGCAAAAGTCTATGGGTGGGAAATGCTAACTGGCAAGTACTGAAAAGTGAATAGTAGTAGTAGTAGTAGTAGTAGTAGTAGTAGTAGTAGTAGTGAGCTTCTAGGCTTAAAGGTGAGCAATGACAGACTGGGCAGTGAACAGAGAATAATGGGTAAGAACAGATCAAAAGGGTATAAGAAAATGCCCTGACATCTTAATGATGGGAGACCTAAAAAAAGTCCAACTTTTACATGTGATAGGACAATCAGTATATAGGCTGCTCAGACTGTTTTTGTAAGGATGAAGGTGTCTTCTCCTTTCAGAAAACTACCTCATATATGTGCACCAATAGTTGCTACACATTTTTTTCCTCAAAAAATCTTAGTAAATTGATCCCTTTAGGTTCTTCTCATCATAGAATCATAGCATCATGGAATCGTTTAGGTTGGAAAAGACCTTTAAGATCATCCAGTCCAACCATTAACCTACACTACAAAGTCCACACTAAATCAATCAAGGGTAGACTGGACTAAACCATGTCCCAAAGTGCCACATCTACCCGTTTTTTGAACACTTCCAGGGATGGTGACTCCACCACCTCTCTCTAGGCACCCTGTTCCAATGCTTGACTACCCTTTCCGTAAGGAAATTTTTCCTAATATCCAATCTAAACCTCCCCTGGTGCACCTTGAGGACATTTCCTCTTGTCCTAGTGCTAACTACGTGGGAGAAGAGACCAACACCCACCTCATTACAACCTCCTTTCAGGGAGTTGTAGAGAGCAATACGGTCTCCCCTCAGACTCCTCTTCTCTAGGCTAAACAACCCCAGTTCCCTCAGCCGCTCATCATAAGACCTGTGCTCTAGACCCTTCACCAGCCTTGTTGCCCTTCTCTGGACACACTCCAGCACCTCAATGTCTTTCTTGTATTGAGGGGCCCAAAACTGGACACAGTATTCCAGGTGCGGCCTCACCAGCGCTGAGTACAGGGGGACAATCACCTCCCTGCTCTGCATAGATCTGCATAGATGTTCCTTACGATCTTTCTATATATTAAATAGTAGTCCTTCTGGACTGTTTTCTGAATCTTTACATGATGATTTACTCCTTCTAAACTGTACAAACAGAAGTCCACTGTTACCAGTATTACATATATTTAGGACAGATTCTGTAGTCTGTATGTATAAATGAACTGTGCCACAAATAAGTGTCATAGTGGCAGTCCATGGTCTATTGAATGGTAATTAAGGACACAAGTTTTTTCAGCATACAGCCACCATTAAAGCACAGCATTGTTATAGGAGATGTATTACACAAGCAGGTTTTGCTGAGATAAAATATCTTTTATTTCCTCAGGAAGCATACCTTTATAAATTCCTTTCCTGTGGGGATTTCCAATCTGCAGATCCAGCAATGTAGTGCATGAAAATGTGCTGCTCTGTCTGCCTGAACACCTACTGACCCCATTGAGGCTCTGTTTGGGAGAACACATTTTTTTGTATGTGTCTTTTTGGAAGGTCAAAGGTGAAAGAAGGCACAAATAATACAGACAAACACTGAGGGGAATTTTATGGCATAGCATGGTAGGAAGGACATCAGGCAGTGCAATAAAATACTAAGCTGTTTTGTGGTGTTGACTCATTTCTCCTGAGAGTGAAAATATTTTTATTGTTCTTGACAATTATTTTCTTCACTTTCACCTTCACTGCACTAAAGCAAGTATGTGGGTAAGGACAAAGAAACTGTAGAAGATGCAAAACTTCTTCTCCCATCATATGGTGAAGCTGGGAAACTGCTATTTGTGTTGTACTCTTCACATAACAAGCTAGAGTTTTAGAGACAGAAGCAAGAAAGGGAAAAACTGATCATCCGTGATGGTTGTTGGCATCATTCCTGAAATCATACCAGATTTCTGCAGGGTAAGAAAACTGGTCAAAGGAGATTAATTCCTTAGAGATGACTTTGAAGCTGCTTCTGAACATCCACAGAGGAGCTCAGCTAAGAGCAGACTGCTCTTGTCAGGAGAGAGAAGTAAAAAGAAGACATGTAGTCACATTTCAGCACTAGTTTCCTGCTGCCATGGAATCCAAAGTGTCTTACTGAGATATGAAATTTATCATTAATTCCTATCATTCCCAAATGCTGCAAAACCTTTTGCCCCTCGTCTCATTGATCTTGTCTTTACATTTACCTGAATTGTTTGAAATGTTTCACATTTAACTTGAGTGTCTAAATCAACCTCAGCTCTTTTTAACATAACTGTATGTTCACACATTAAACTATTTTTGGTTTACTTTCATGTACGAAATATCTTCAGTTCACTTGATAACTTCAAATATTTCTTCAGAAAATATTTCAGATTAAAACTTGATCATATCTGCAAGTGATCAAACAATAAAGGAAAAAATGTTGTGCCAGGAAAATACAAAAAATTACCATCCTTTCCAAGTCTCCCAATACAGTTTGGATGGCAGACCACATGCCACAGCATAAGAAATAATAGATATGCATTTTTCTAATCAGGAACTATAGATAATAAAGAAATAAACAAATTCCTGTTGCAGTAGCAATGTGGAAAAGAAAAAGGCAATGTTACTCCAAAACCTGGGAAAATGAAATATTCACATCACAAAGTTCAGTCAATATAAATATGATCTTGCAAATTTAGATTAAAAAAAAAAAAAGGACATGAACTGTAATAAAACATGGCCTGAGGTTATGAGAAAGCATACTAGTATTATTCACTTACAGTGCTGTATTTATAAGGTTCCATCTTGTTTTATTCAGAATTAATGCAAAGGGGTTAGAATATTTTTCCCCATATCTGTAGTCCCACAGGATCTTTCCAGACAGGTTCAGTAATTTAGCTGATAACAAGTAATGTTAGAATACTAATCTTGAGAAGAGTCATCTATGGAAAAAGGAGTATTTTACATCCTCTGGCCAGATTTTCCTGTAGAATACAAATATAAAAGAAGATTCTGTCTACCAAGCAAAGAAAGTATCAAACTCGGCATGCATTTTAGCCATAAAGGCTGATCTATGAGTGTCAGCACAAGGTTACTCACAGGATGGCAAACCTGAAGGATTATTTTTATCGTAAAGATATCTTGGAGGGGTTGATCAGATTCAATTGCATCTGCTGAGATCTGCTTATGGGTGAAAACTGTTTGGTAAATTGAGTAACGCAATACAGAGTCTTCCACCGCTACTAGGTCAATGGCTCTCATCTTGCTTTGTCTGGTAATGACTGAAAATGTTTTAATAAGGGTGCTGCACAGTAACTTATGTGAAAAAAGCTGATACTGTCAGTCCTGCTCCTTGAAGACAGAAATCTGTGTTAAAGCAAAGCCACCTTCAAAATTCCTCTTAGCTGTCATCCATGTTAGCAGTGAAACAGAGACCTGCATGGACATAGGGACTGAACTATCTCAGAACTAGTATCTTTGGATCCTTGTTAGTGCACATGGGTGAGGGAGGCCTGCGGTGGTAACTTGGAGATTAATCCATCTCATTGTTACAACACTAGCTAGTGCAAAACACTAATAGTCTTTTATGAAAGGGAAGAAAGGAGAATATCACTAATTTGCAAGCATATTTTCATGTGTAAATTTTTCATATTAAAGCTATGTTTGACCATGGCACCTGGAAAAAGATTTGAGAAAACTTTAGGACTTTTCATCACAGAAACCATCAATAAGCAACTGTGCTTAGTACAGAGGAGGTCATAATTACATGTACGCCAGATGACAAGTTTCTGAAGACATTTTCAGGTGGTGGAATTTAATATTAAATAGCATTTGAGATACATAAGAATCTTTGTTACTGGTTCCTGAGGACTGAAAACTAATATGTATGTACTAACAGTTTTCAGAAGCAGCAGCATTTGGTAACCTGTCAGGATGTCTTTGATACTAGCATTGTTACTTATATTCAAGACAGCAACGGTGCTTGAGCCTTGGCCTTCTGCCTCAGGGAACAATTCTAAGGAATTACTATTGCATGTCTACAAGACCTTCAGGGTGGAAGTGATGGCTGTAGCCTTCTTAACACAGTCAGTCTTACTTCATAACCTCATGGCTTTATCTGATTTGTTGGTTGAGAACCAGGGTATCATTAAACATTGTCTCCCTTTTGTGTCTTGTCACTCTAGATTTGCAAAAATGATTCTCTTCAAACTTCTGCAAAGCACTGTTGCCTGAAGTGTTAAAACCCACATGCCACATAATCAATTGTAGCATATAGTTGTGTCACCTCAAGTCAGTAATCCACTGAATTGCATACACTAAATAGATTTGCACTGTGCTAGGACTTAAAATATGAAGCTTCCAGCAAAAAGTCTAAGAGCATTGTTGTTGACATTCCTCTGAGGCAGAAGTGAACTGAGGTTTAACAGGGCATTGTGGTAGCAAAAAGGCTGTCTTTTTGAACAGCATATAAAACTGACTTTTTGCTTATCTATGACAAGGAAGAATTCCTTGGAGCTCTCCACCAAAAAGATGACATCAATCATGTTGTCCCAACCAAATATAGAATGGGAATTTCCCCTCTGCTTTCCTGAGCTATGGCTGAACTATTCAACGCAATAGTTTCTACTTTGTACTGCATAGTACTCTGCTCTGAACACAACTAAACAATTGCTTTGTTTCAGTCTAGAGGTATCAGGTAATAAATTCCTGCTTTTACAGATAATTAAGAAGAGATAATTGTCTGTGTCCCCTTTGTTTAATTGAAAAAAAAAATCATTAGTTGTTAAATAGATTTCAGGTATTTAGAAAGGTGACACTTACATGAAATAAACTATGTATTAAAGTGGCATATAATGTTACAGAAAACTCCTTGCTCGGTTGTCTTGAGAGTCCTGCAAGGACAGGCTTTTCAACAGGAAGAGAATGGAGAAAGAAGGCAATGGCAAGAGACATATAAGTAGTAATAATAGGGTGATACTCAATTTCAGCACATAGACATTGCTTGATGTCAGTCCTTTAATCAGATATTCCATTTCCTTTGTGCACTATTACACCACAAAGTTAGGCTGTGTTTCAGAAAGCAGTGAGGATGGGGATGATATCTTCCCTCTTAGGCCTTTCTAGTTATCCAATATAAATATATACAAAAGCAGGTTACTTTGTGTAATTTTCAAAGAAGACCTTATACTACATTTCTAGCTGTCGTTGGCATTACTTGATCTCTTTTAAATGACCTCACCAGTTAGATGAAACAGCTTCTAAGCTGGTCACATGCATTGTCAGTTTTTCTGTTTTTCCAAAGATCATGAAGTTTCATTTAATATGGTAACCTTAAACAAATAAATCCTTTAGGGGCAGTTGTCTATCAAGTCAAAGGGCCTCAATACATGGACTACTGGTCAGATAAAAAAAATCCAGGTCCCTATTAATCCATTCGCAGTTTGGTATTGGAGCCATCTGAGACTGGGGAGAGGGCTTGCTTTTGTGTCACTTATAAAAGCTCCACAAAACGTTTTAAGAAAAAAAGAAAACAAACCAGAACAGAAATCTAACCAAAGTCCCTTTTCACCTTTTCTTCTCCTGATTGTGTCTTCTGCCTATGTTTTTTTATAATTTATTTTACAAAGTAATCTCATTTTCTTAAGAAGGGAAAGCTCAAATCTTGAACCAGAAGCCTCCCTGTTACCTTTACTTCAGGGGTAACATGAAATTAATGCTGTTTCTCATTTATAAATATCAAGCATTTTAAGATTGACCTAACTCACTGAAGACTTTGCAAAGCCATTTTCTTCTGTTACTTTTTTCTCCAGAGTGACTCACTTAGTCTTACAACCTGGTTTTCTAGGAAAAAAAACCCAGCATGATTTTGCATTGGGTATAAAAACATCTAGCTTCCTTATTTATCAAATATACATGGAAAACCAAACAGTAATCACAAAAGTTAGTAACATTTTTTTATCTGTAAAAATGAACACAGACAAACAGGTGCTAAAATCTAAATAAATAATTTTGTGTCTCTTTTTGCAAAATGGTTTAAGGTGATAGACAATTCTTCATATCACATCAAGCTATAATCCAGCAGTGGTGTTCTTAAGGGTTTTTTTCATTGCTTCACAGTGAACTAAGGAGAAATGCAAAAGAAAAAGGAAAAAAATGGAAACATGCAATTCACTCAATGTGTCAGTGTATGTATATCCCACACAGATATTTTTATTGTTACTTTTTTTGTCCTGCTTGTATATAGTTCTTCTGTTATTTTATCTTTAGAACTCTTCATTTGTATAATTTCTATTATTACACTACAAATGATTAGTCAACAGAATTCTCTTACAAGATCCATATTTACATTAATATCCATGTAGCAAACTTAATTGAGCAACAGAAGAGCTGTTATTCCGTTATTGATGTCTTTGCTGCATCATGAAAGCCGCAATTTAGCACTAAGCTATAAATAGGAAAATACAGTGGATGGAACTGGCTTGTCTTGTGTTTTTAATATTCCCTTCAGGGTAAAGTATGACATAACCTAATTACAGTGGTAGAGATTTCACTGCAGAGAAAACTGTTGTTATTCCATTTGACAATCAAGTAATTATCTTCTTTACTGGATGTTTTACTGGACGTTACTAATTAAGTCATCCACAAGAATTTATTTAAAATTTGGTGTTACTCTTATAAAAAGTTGACCTTCAATAATGCCAATAATTTTTACAAAACCTTTTTTTGCGACAGTTTTTTAACAGTTATGTCTCAGAGTGCTTACTTAAGCAGAAAACAGCCGTTCTTTCTAACTACATCCCTGCTCCTTTTTTCAAGGCATGGACACAGCCTGCAGTCCCTTCGTTCTCCTTGGGGCCACAGGGCTTCTGTTGAGTGCTGGCAGCAAGTTCTTAAAAACAGTAACAAAAGTGATGACAGAGCTATATAAGTAGCAGGGTTAGTGGGGAGAAAATTTCATGTAATTGTCCAGGTGTTTCAGGAAAGGGGAAAGGCAGTAGCATAGTAGCTCTCCTTTTGAAAGGATCTGCAAGTAACCCTGATCTATATCTCTCCTTATGGGAGAATCTGCAAGCAACCATGTCCCAGCCCTGGGTTTAGAGTTCAAACTGTGTAAGTACATAATGCATCCTCAGCTTTTTTTTTTTTTTTTTCCAGTTTTCCCTTATATGCGTATAGGATTTGCATTCTTTCCTGATTATATAATCTGTAAGAAAAGCCAACCATCTGATTATATGAAAATGTATAGTAGGCCTAACGTCTCAGTTTTCTTTATGAAATGCAGAACGTCCTGCTCATGAACTTCATTTTATGTGGACTACTTATTATAACTTAATAATTAAAACCAGTGGATTATAATTTTCATTTAGGTTATCGATGCTGTCCTCACCCATAATGTCCTATTGTCCCCAAGAATGGAGTTACCTTGCACAGAATACTTTTTAAAAGATTAAATCAAGTTCAATATTAACAATAATAGAATTTACCACTTATTTTCCTGTACTGGTAACCTGAAACTCTGCTGGTACAAAATTAGGAAGAATCTCTGTAAATCAGCAGCTGTCTTAGCAAAAATTATCTCCATATTTTAGCATACATTTCTTAATTTTATTTTTCCTGAAGAGTGTTCTCTTACCTTTAAACTACCTTCTCTGTGATTACATTGATGGAAATATAAATCATCAACCTCTTCAGGTATAGAATTAAAGAAAAAATGAAAGGCTTAAAGAGAAACATTATGATATTTGAAAATTAAGGTGCCTGAAACATTTCTGCACCTATTTTCTCAGTGGCAGGGAGCTAAAGAAAGGAAACATGATTCCCTGAAAGTAAACACAGGAAAGTGTTCTACTAAATTTCTGAAATATGTCCACAGAAGTTATACATTATTTCTCATCTATATATGCTACATAAGCACATGGCATATAGATGCATTTTGTTGTACAAATATAAAACACTTTAAGCCATATGAAAAAATGTAATCCAATATTCACAATTTAGGCATTTCCTGTTATTGTAGCAGCGTTGCAGCATGTAGAAAGTTGTCTAACGTCAGGTGTATTTAAGTGGTAGGTAATGACTGTTTCTGTTTTTATCACTGTTCTTCTGTTTAAATCTAGTCAACACAAATTATACCTGGGCTGAGTTTGCAGTATTTGGAGAACTTGAGTGTACCATTCCTTTGATAGTTAGATACACTTGTCTTGCTACTTCAGTGTAAATGTAATTTGAGGGTCTTGTTGTTTGTTTCTGGTAAGTGTTGTGACTTGAAGATGAAAATCTGCCATGTTGCCTTGTTGGTTCTACTTGAAAAGACATAGAACTGTTACTGCCAAGAAAGAAGAAAATGTTTCATCATCCCCATTAAACTCCAAGGGCTTAGGAGATCTGTTGTGTTTACAAAGTTTCAAGTACTTTTTGTTCAGCAATCATGTACAACTTCAAAGCAAGGATAATACTGGATCTTATTTAAAAAGAAATAATATAGTATTGGAGGATCTTTGTGTCAAACCACAGAGATTTTTCTCAGACACAATAGAATCTTTTTAAATCTCATATTAACAAGAAAAAGCTAAATATACCACCTGTAAAAGAAGTGAAAAGAAATGTATTATGATTCAATTTCTTCTTCCTACAAACAAACAAGCTTTACCTTCCTCAACTTTTTAAAAGATAGTTTTGAACTTTGTACACAGGAGAGAATCTAGGAAGGTACTAGAAAGAAAGCATCCACTCAAAGGCCTATCAAGTTAAACCAGAGATGCTCATGTCAGACTGCTGCTGCTGTTGCTACTGAATATGTAGCTAGTGAATCTATTTCTTTCACGTATGTGTTATGTTCTTTCATCAAACATAATATAAAAGCAACACAAAAAACTCCATGTTCATCCATGCTGTATTGCCTAATTCACTGAAGAAAGGAAGTTTCATAGCAGCTCCCATTAGTATCACTTTATCTAAGAACTGTCCTATTTCTATTCAAAACCATAAATATGGCTGTATGTGGAATAGTTTAGTAACTAGTTGAATCTCATTTTTATTCCCCCACTAACATGTTTGTGGATATAAAAATGACACCAATTAACTTTAGTAGTAGGCTGGAATACAAATCCTCCACTACAGACCTGGTAGATGGAGCCCTCATTATGGAAGTTAACAGATCCTGGAAAAAAATTCTAAGGTGAAAATCCATTTAACTTTGTGGGAAAATTAAAGCTGTTTTAACACTTGCATTGAGATCCCAAGTACTCTTTGCTTTTACAAGAAAGCTAAACTAGTACCAAATAATAGATAGAATGTGTCTATTTGTGCTGGAATGGTGAGAGGTGATTTCAATGTGAGTATCAGGATGAAAAAGCCAAATCATCCCTTACTGCCTTAAAGAAGTCGTTTTCACATGGAACATGTGATTATCCAGTGTGAGGGGTTGATATAGGCAATGGTAACCATCCTAGGTGCAATAAATCCAGGTCCCTAATCCATTGTGTACCACCTCCTGCAAGGTAGCTGCCATTTCATACACTGCTTGGGATTGAACCTTCAACTCAAAACCTGAAAGCAGAAGCCTTTCTTGCTAAAGTGGAAAAAGCAGCTGAGAACAGTAACAAAATTATTTGCTTAGTAGTGAGTTATTTTATGGATAAGATTAATGGCTCACAAGCCATGTGTGTTGTAATTACACATTCAGCAGAAGTAAAAATTTGGGCTAGTGATAGGGGAACAGAAATAGAAGACAATGAGTTGTTCCAGCCCTTGTTGTACTACACCATGATACTGTCAGGCAGCATTATACTACCAATGTTTATATCTCTAGTTCGTTCTTGAAATTTATAGAAGTTAAGGTCTTTTTTTATGTAACCAATTTCTGCTAAAATGAGCTACATCATCTTGTTGTCATATGTATTTAAATAATATAACAAAATAATCCAGAATTCAGTGGAATTCTCTGTTTATTTATCTATTTATCTTCCAATATGTAAAATGGACAACACTGAATTTAGTGACAACAATGCTCAGGCAAACACATCTTTAAGAGTAGTTTTAATATAAATTACTTCTAACACATTCATTTATCGCTCATGTAACATTTTTGTGTGATAGTGATAGCTATTGTACTAAATTTGTATGATAAAGCGCTTTCTGTCAAATATAAGATGTGTATTATATGTCAAAGGCTTGCTAGCACTGTTCTGCTTTATTTTGCAGCAGTGAGGAGTTTTTGGATAAAAAGAGATTAATTGTTTCCCACTGCTTCAGTTGCATAAATTAATGTGGTCAGTATTACCCTTTCTGAATAGTATGCAATTTACACACATTTTCTGTGGCTTCCCAAGCTTACTCTCTAACTGTGGAACATGGGTAAATGACAGTGTCCAAGTAATTTCATTTCAGCCACTGAATGGCTTTGGAATATAACACAAAAGGCTCTGCCTACTCATTACTGACCCATTTATTTCCACATTTTGAAAAATTAAGTAAAAGTGTTGTTTAAGGTATCACTCCACTCTCAAACATCACAGGATCAGAAATATCTACTGAGGCAGAGTAAATTGGGTAGTAAATAATACAGAAATATATGGTGCTTTGTTTGCAAATCTGGTTGTGGTTTTTTTCTTCTTTTTAAAAAAAAATAGAGTTTTAAGCATGTACTTCTGAAGGTGATAATAAAACATGAGAAAAATAATTTGGTAAGAATTCAGAGAGAATTCAGAGAGAATTCAAAGGCAATTTTTTTTCCCCTCTCAGGGTTTTCAAACTTTTCCCCTCCATCATTAGCTAGCAACTCTTGCAACTAAGCCCTAATTAGATTTTAGGTACTTATAAATTCTGCATGTTTCATAGCAAGAATCTGATGAAACTAGAGACAAAATCCTCAAAAAATGTAGGCAAACAACCAGTGTATTACCTAAGTAGCCTGTTTTGCCTGTTCTCCTTGTTGCTTTGTTGTTATATCTAAATTATTCTGTTGGGACTGCTGAAGATGAATGACATAGGATCTTTTAAATGATCAGATATGAAAAGAAAAATGTTTAAAATATATATTTTATATATGCTTCTAAGCAGGAAGAATGTTGTAAAACATATCTCCTAAGCAAACAGAGCTTCTTAGATAAAATGAATGATAAATACGCTGTACTTCGTTTTAGGAAAAGATGATCACAAGTCATTTGTTGACACTGCCTAGGAGCAACTTTAGAACAAACAAGAAACCTTGCTTTTCCACACTTTGTGAAAATAGACAGCAGAATACACTGCCAAAGAATTGTGTGGAAGCTGAAAGTGCTTTGACCAAGAAACTGAACGATATAGTCATGTTCATCTTATTGAGATATATAAATATTGCTGTCATCATGAAACCTCCAGCTTAAAAAGTCCTTAAACATTTCATTGCTACAAACTATACCATGGAAAGATTATCTCTTTCCTTCAATATCTGCATTCTGATTACCATCAGTGATAATATACCAGGCTGCTCTTCATTGCAGTGCTAGTTTTCTTTTCTTAACCTGCTGTTAGGGAGGATCAAAGTCTGGCTGCTCCCCGTGGGGAGGGAGCCAGAAGTTGAGGTTGAATGCAAGGCAGGCAGGGTGATGCCCTCATCCGATAAAGAGCCAGAGTACTGAGGCAGCAACCCAGGGTCAGGATGAGGCCCAGAGACAGTGGCTAGGACAGCCTTGGTGCAGTGATAGCCTGGTAAGTCCTCTGGGGCAAGGCACATCCAAGGCCAAGCTGGCAAGCCATGTGCATGGGTCCAGGTTGGGTCAGGACTGAGGTGGTATGAGCCTGGGCATAAAAATGGCTGCTGAGCAGCTGCAACACAGCTCAGGCAGGGGCAGCAGGGACAGCTTCTGCTGAAAAGTATGTCCCTAGGGAAGGAGGGCAGCCCAAGATTCTGGCTTCTTACGAGTAGCGGAGTTGACCTCCAACTTATCCCATTGAGCCCCTTAACTTATCCCCCTGAGCCCCTTAACCCACTGAAGTCATAGAGGAGTAAAAAGAAGTCAGTGTGTTGACACCTCCTCTAAAAATTGAGATGGTCCTTTTTCCCCTTTTTCCCTACCTAAAGCAGCTATTAACCAAGTTATGTTTTGCCAGTGAGTGACTTTTCATTGATTTATGTTTGTAAAGGTGATGTGAAAACAGGCAGCCAAGTTAATCATTATTTTAATGACCTGAAGGGGTTGCCTGCCTTTTTCATCAGACAGGTGGCTGTTTTTTTCTGTAAAGGTATCATTACAGCTGAATATGCTTGAGTTCAGGGCATTTACTGCAATATTCCTTCCAGTGCATAATAAAACTATCCCTCATAATTAAAATCAATGAATAATATTCAGTTAGAAAACAACTGTCAGATGTCACATAAAGAAAAGAAAAGGAAAAGAGTTGATAAAATATGATTAAGTTCATGCATATGAAGAGAGAAAGACTTCTTAAACCCATTGGGAAAGTGTCCTGGTTTCAGCTGGGATAGAGTTAATTTTCTTCCTAGTAGCAGGCATAGTGCTGTGGTTTGGATTTAGGATGAGAATGCTGATAACACACTGATGTTTTAGTTGTTGCTAAGTACTGCTTATGCTAGTCAAGCACTTTTCAGCTTCCCATGTTCTGCCAGGCGCACAAGAAACTGGGAGGGGGCACAGCCAGAATAGTTGATCCAAACTGACCAAAGGGCTATTCCATACCATATGACGTCATGCTCAGTATATAAACTGGGGTGGGGGTTGGCTGGGGAGCAGCGATCGCTGCTTGGGAACTGTCTGGGTATCGGTCGGCGGGTGGTGAGCAATTGCATTGTGCATCACTTGCTTTGTATATTGTTATTACTGTTATTATTATATTATTATTATTATTACTGCTACTATTTTACTTTATTTTATTTCAATTATTAAACTGTTCTTATCTCAACCCAGGATTTTTTCTCACTCTTACTGTTCTGATTCTCTCCCCCATCCCACCATGGCAGGGGGAGTGAGCAAGTGGCTGCATGGTGCTTAGTGGCTGGCTGGGGTTAAACCACAATGGTTAGTTTTGTGTAAGTACAAATAAGTTAATGAGAGGCCAAGCCTGAAAGTGTTCTATGAGCAGGAATCCTGTTTCAGTAATATTTTTGTTGCTAGTGTGTTTTGCCAAAATTCCTAGGAAGACATATCTTTTGCCTTTTTCTACTTTAAAAAAAAAACCCTAAACAACTAAAACCAAAATAAATCAAGGTAATAACAAACTGCCTTAAGGTTGGGCTAGTGGTTACTGTCTTCTTTGGTGTTTTTTTCTTGGGGCGTGGCCCAGCTACCTTTGCACTATCATTTGTGGCTGTTAGAAAAGCTTAGATGTGCCAGTCTTCCTCTCTGTCTTCTTCAAATAAATGTCATGCATATATAATACAGCCAAATCTCCAATGTAATATTTGGGAAGCTATTTTTATATACGAGTTTAAAGGCATTATTGTAGGAATAAAATACATATTGTTTCAAAATTCACTCCCATGCTTCTTCAGTGATTACATTTTTTACTCCTTGTGACTGCAGTTTTCTTACAGCATTGTAATATTTCAACATGATGGAGCTATTTCACTTCCAAATCCTTAAATTTATTTTATTTTTTGCTTCAGTATTAAGAAAAAGAAGCTGTTTCTTTAAAACAAAAAATCAATCAAGTACCCTCTGTTGGTGTTGGAAACTAATTTTGATAAATCTTGGAAAATTTGTCACACAATAATACAAAAGTAATTATACTTTTCCATAATGGGCTCAGTTAACAGTGTAAATGATAGCCATTAAGGTCCATAAGGCAACTTTCACTCTGATCTGATCTGATACTGTTTATACAGTTGTGCCACTTTTATTTACCTTTTGTGCTTCCAACTTATATTTATATTTGAAGAAGATACTGCTGTAGATTGTTAAAAATTAGTGAAGCAAACATGAAGGGATGAAATATTTCTGACAGTTATTGAGCAATAATCTAGTACTTCAAGGTCAGACACGACAAAAGTCAGTGGCACTCTATGATTATCTTTATTATTGATCTACTAATACAAAAGCAACCCTGACCTTAGATCTGTCTCTGAAAACCAACAGACACTTTTTTTCCAAAGACGGATTGAAGTTTAGACATTTCACTCTGATGTGAGATTAAAGATACCTGAATGGCTTAGGTATACTGAAAACTTTGCTAAAAGAATGATTCTAGGTGCCAGGGAAGTCAAAGTGGCAGGTGCTGTTCCAGTCTATTACTGAAAAATGACCTGTGGTGAAAGCAGAAACTAATTATTCCTTTTTTAAAGCTATTCAGGGTATAATTTTAATATTGATTCCTAGACTTGCTACTGTATACTGCCCCCAAGTCTCTTACTACAAATGACAGGTGACATTCACAAATTACTCATATTTTTCACTCCATTTCTTAGTGAAAAAATTTTCATTGCTGTTTTTTCCTGTTGAGACTGTAAGGTTTTTAAGTAGTGCTAAAGAAGCACATTTGTAAATGAATGCACTCTGTGGATATGGGGAAAATCCCTAAAAAAAATTTCTCATTCTCAAAACCAAAAATATTTACCGGTAAAAAAAAGTCCCTTCCCTGATCTGAAAATCCGTCAAAAAGCCATGGGGTTGATCTTCACTCTGATTTTAAACATACAAAATCTTCAACGGCTTCAAAAATAGAAGATAAGAAAATTGAATAGATATTATCAAATGTAATCTTATCCTTCTTGCATTTATGCTCTACAAAGATAGACATAAATTTCAGCCCTGTGAGTAAGTGCCACTAGGTTCAGCAGGGCACTGTCTCTGGTGCACCTAATGGTGTATGGAGGCAACCTGGATTCAGTAGGCTCCTCTGCTGCAAATATCACACTCTTATGAAAACAAATGAGGAACTGACTGTCTCCTGATGACAAAGACTGCCAAACTCCAGATCCAGGGTGGACCCTGGGGAGCAATTTACAGGTTATGAGGGTTGTCCCACACCAGTCTTAGTCCTGGTGATTCCTAGAGAGACTAAGGACTAGCACTAATACAGGGGACCAGGCTTATTTACATGAGGCCCTTAATCTTTTTCAGTTTGAAATATGTGTGTTTTTAAACTGTAGTACCTTCTCCCTTTACCTTCTGTGTCTACTTATCTCTATGTATTTTGGCATGGTTGTACGGTGCTTCACACAACAGGATACCTACTTGGTTTCAGTGGGGATACAGAGACACAGTGCAGTGGAGTGGCACAGAAATACACAAGCTGTCTAGAAAAATCTGCCTCTCTCTAGCCACAGATGCTTGGTGCTGTACATGGGTGAAAGTCAGAACACTGCTTTCTCGGCCTGTTACAAAATTAACAAGACCTAAATAAAGGCAGAGACTATTGGCTTGGTCTGAGAGCTGAAATGAGCTGGGCCACTTTTCCTTTGAATAACGGGCAGAAACCAGCTACTTCAGTATTCAGTGGCCAAGAACTTCAGAAAATTCTGCTCGGCATGAGGAAGACATATCCTGAACATTTCCGTAACAGAAATGCTAAAAGCATTACATAATCATATAAGCTTAGAAATATACTTTTTCTTCACAACCCCATGACAACACTTTCCTCTGGATATTTTATTTTCATTGTTTCAATTTATTTCTAGGAAGAAAATCAGTCTTCTTGTCAAAATCACTTGATTTTCTCTTTGGAAATGTTAGTCCGCCGGCTTATCTGAGAAATTTTCCGGTATGTCCTGGAGAAAGGTAAGTATTGTTCCAAATCTTTATCAACATTAATGTAATATTTTTAAATGTACATTTCTTTCTACCTACATGTTTTCTAGTGAGACAAAATTCTGTTCAGAAGTTAAAGCCACTTTAAAATCAATATTTGTTTAAGTGTTCGGCCAGTTATTGTGCAATCTTCTTTTCCCAGAGAATTTGTTTGCTCTGGTGTGTAAGAACTCATGGAAGCCTACTTTAACTTATTTAAACCATTTGGCTAACACTAGCATATTTTGTTATATTTGGTTTTTTTGCAGGGGACTTACTTCCTTTAAGTCTCAAATAACTTCGCACATTGTTTGGTTCTTTCTCCTGCCTTCATGTAAAAAAACATATAATGTCCTAATTTTTTTATTCAGTTTTAAAATAAGGCATGAAACAGAAAGTCTGGTATTTTGAAGAGAACAAAAAACAATTAGAATGACTAGATGGATTTTATTCTTTTAAACATTTTCATTATTTGATTGAATTTTCCCTTTTTTCATACACATGCAAGCTGTCTTCCCTACACGTGTTTTTCATAATGAACTCTTGTTAAGTGGCTAAGTTATAAGAAACAGAGGAACAATTACAACATGAAAAGTTACAACAAATAGAATAGAAGACTTTCAGAGGCTTACTGAAAACAGAAGCTTGTTTCCTTTCTACAATCTGTGAAAGTATGTAAAACCATGGGGAAACATGTACAGTAAATTTGTATAGAATTTCTTTTATAGTGACTTTGCATCAGTGCAACTTACTTTTTCCAGTGGCATTTTTTTCTACCTATTTACCAGCAAGGTATCAAGAATGTGTTCTAGTTTTGGGCTTTCATTATAGAAGACAAAATTTGCATGCTCTGAATATTTATATTAATAGAAATTGTCTAATTTAGCAGTGTAGGAATAATAGAAATGTATGTTATCAGCAGAACTGTCTGCTATTTTTTAAAAGATATGTTTCTAGGAAAAAATTGTGACTAACCTGATTGCCATGCTTATATACATTGTTACCCTTATTCTTTTATGTAAGTGAAACTAGCACTAAACAGATGGATTACTTTGAATGTCTCAGACCTCAGAAATCAAGTCCAATGTTTCCGTGAGTCAGAGACCACTTTTTGAAGTTTAAAAATGTCTTTTGAAACAGAATTACGGTTTTCCAGACAGCTATAATCTTTAGTTTTTCTGCAGATAGCAATAAGTGAAGCAAACTAGATGTAATTTCTTCCATTTCACTAGTTAGGAGACTGCTTCTAATTCATGATACAAACATCCTGTATTATGTTGGAAGTATTTTGTTTCTTCAGTCCTAAACTTGCGCAAGATCTTTCTTGGGATTGGTATTTTTAAAAGTTTTGCTATAGCCTTCACCCATGGAAGAATCCCAACCTTACTCCCACCTGCCTTTCAGCTCCCATAGTGTACCAAAATATTGATATGGTCAGTAAGTACACACAAATGGTGCTGGATGCTTGGACCTGACCAAATAGAATATTGACAGTTTTTTTCCCCCTCCAGCTGCAACATACGGGACAGGGGTCAGACATTTCTAATGAATCAGCTGATGGAAAAAACTTTTCTATATCAACAAATTTCATGGGCAAGTCTTATTAGAACAACAATTTTACCAAATTTTACATGATTTAAGTTTTACTATACAAGAACAGTATTCCTGTTTCTAAATGGTTGAAATGAATTCCATAAAGCTTAAGATACTTCAATTTTTTTTTTTTTTTTTTTTTTTTTAAATTAAGCCCCTTAACTGACTAAAGTAAAGGTTCCCAAACAGGTCAATAAATAAGGAACACATCATACCCAGAACTTGCTAAATTATTCATGTAAGTAAGTTAACAGCAAAAACTATACCTAGTTTTTAAAGATCCTGGTGGATTACCAGCAGAAAGGCTAGTGTAGCCGTACAGTTTCTCAGTGAATGAGCAGTACCACAAAGCTGAAGTTGTTAGTAATTCAGTCTGACCTCTTCCCCTCAAGAACATAATGTGAAGAGCAAAAAGACAGCAGTGCTGTGTAAATAGATCCAGTCAACAAGACTCATAATTTTAGGCTCTTTAGTCATAAAAAATGTGAACAGCAGGTCAAAATGTACTAAATCCAGTTTCTAACAAATGGGTTCAATTTTGTAAGAAATATTTCCAATTCATAATGTTACAGAAAAAATGTTGATATTAATTGGTCAACAATAAATGATGTGATGGGTAGACAGAAGATTTTAAATTCAAAGAAACAGCATATACCTGTATTTCTGTTAGATCAAAGATTAGCATAAAAGTAACCAAGGTTGTGGGTATATCCTTCTGCCTTGCAATTCACCTTGAACATCAGTGACAATTTATTTTTTCAGTTATTCTCTCGTGGTAAAGTTTTGGCTGTGGTTTAACCCGATAGTCAGCTAAATATTATACAGCCGTTTGCTCACTCCCTGCCTCCCCAGTGGGATGGCGGAGAGAATCGGGGTGGGGGGGGGGAGTAAAATTCATGGGTTGAGATAAAGACAGTTTAATTGGACAGAAAAGGAAGGGATAATAATAATAATAACAAAAACAACAACAACAATAATATACAAAGCAAATGATGCACAATGCAATTCCTCACCACCTGCTGACCGATGCCCAGCCAGTCCCCAAGCAGCAATCGCTATCTCCTTGCCAACACCCCCCAGTTTATACACTTAGCATGACATCATAGGGTATGGAATAGCCCTTTGGTCAGTTTGGATCAACTATTCTGGCTGTGCCCCCTCCCAGTTTCTTGTGCGCCTGGCAGAACATGGGAAGCTGAAAAGTGCTTGACTAGCATAAGCAGTACTTAGCAACAACTAAAACATCAGTGTGTTATCAGCATTACTCTCATTCTAAATCCAAACCACAGCACTAAGCCAGCTACTAGGAAGAAAATTAACTCTATCCCAGCCAAAACCAGGACAGTTTCTGTCATATCATGTGTAAAAATTCATGAAGAATCCGGTCTTCCTGGCAAGGTAAAATGATTACTTTGGTGTCACCAGAAACAATATCTTTATGTAGTAATGGAGCAGGTAGCACAAAAGAATGACAGAAAAAGCTGGATCTTCTCCCTCTCTTCCTCTTCAACATCTGCAGGAAGTCCTATAAATTGATATAATTCAAAATGCACACTGCCAAGAACATATTTTCTAACAGAGGTGAATTCCATATAGTTATGTAAATACTTGTGGCATTTCACAAGATATATTTGCATATGTCAGCAACTATTTCAGATGATATATGGATAACATAGGAGACTAGCTGAAGTAATTTTGTTAGTTTGTTTAATTTAAAAGACATTACACACATATATGTATTCATACAGTGTTGCATAAGATTTTTTTTTGCCTTTACATGCCTAGTACTTTACCAGATGGTTTTGCCTACTGTGTATAGAGAAAGAAATAGTACTCATTTATCTTAAGCTCTTCAAAAACACTGAAAAATATTACATGAAACAAGATCAATGCTGTGTTTTAATTGCAAATACTAGGGACAGGTCTTAGATTTCTTTCACAGTATGCAGAGTGATAGGATGCTTGTAATATGGGCTGTGCCACCACTGTATCAATTATTTAATGATATCTTTAACAGTGATCTCACATATGGCACTGTAAAACCCAGAAGCCCACATAAAAGAAGTGAGAAATGTTAAGTCTCTACATGTAGCTAAGCCTCTCATGAAAAAATAGTTCCATACTGCTTGTGACAACCCAGTCCTGAGAGGAACAGATGCTCTGAATTTTCTAGACCCTACATGGCTATAAGTTAAGCCTTGCCATAATAATGTATCCAAAAACCCATAAAGCAAGCATTGTCTCTTCTGCATTCAGGTTCTACAGTTGATCAAGCTTTACACCATCTCAGGGTGAGTCCATAAATACAAGACAATCTTGCATCCTGAAAGCAAGACCAAGTTTTCACTGTGTTTTTCAACCCACAATAGGAGTACTAATATACAAAAAAGGATTTTTTGGCAAAAGGACACTAAAGCAAAATAAAGTGGATTGTAGCATCTCTTTCAAGCTCCAGAATCAAAGAAAGTTTTGCTAGCTCTTGATTGTTTTTAAGTTCTTCTTCTGGGAAGATTAAAAAAAAAAGTAATCAAAAAAGTGTATATCAGTTGCAGTACATAAACTTACTTATGGTCTTGACCACTGATCATCTTCAAAAGCTGTCCCAAACTCCATTCCTCTGGACAAATGCAACTGCACTAAAATGCAGAAATGGAGCACTCAGGTGTTTGTAGGCTTGACCTTATCTACAAAACCCCCAGAACTATTGATGTTAAAGTTAGAATGTTATTAGACTAAAATTATGAGGAAGAACTGGTAGTAAAGGTAATGACAAACCTACTACCAAGTTTCTTTTTTCAGAGTCCTATGATCATTTATGATAATTCTTGATTATAGCCTCTGCTGAATCAGCTGACAAGTGTAACACGTTATAAAAGTGCAGATCACTGTTACTTACCGAGCCTCATGGAAGACAAGAAGGGTGGCAAGTCACTCATTTTTAATGCCTTCTTTGAAGAAAGAAGAAACACCAAAAAAAAAGAGAAAAAATAAATACCAAAAACCCCAGAGAAACTGAGTTGCTCTTAAATGGATTGACCACCCTCTCACTAATTAAATCCCCTTAAGCCCCTCTTTTATTTCTATCCCATTTGTCAGTGTTAGTCTTTTAATTATCAAATGGCATCTAAGCCTTTCATACAGTATTTTTAAGCTCCCAGAGAGCTCTGCCAAGCTGTATCATGCACCTTTTCCTTAAGCAAAGATAAAGACCTCTTGTAACAGACCTGTTAGTCCTGCTAATTAGTCTACAGTTGATGCTTTTGACACTCTCTCTCCTGTCTAAACAGTTGTAAAAGATGTTGTCAAATCTTCCTCTTGCATTCTAATGGATTTTCCATCTGCATGGCCACTGGCCTAAACCAAAGTAAAGCACCTATATAATTCTTTGAACATTTTCTAAGTAGTGAGGGAGCAAGATGAAAGGTGAGTACATCTACTTGCAGGCTGCTGTACTCCAAGCTAAGGTATATGACTACCTTAATGAGAAAAATATCCTGGACAGGCTGGTGAAATTTGAACTTCAAAAAATGAGGGCAAGAATACATGGAATCCAGTGGGAAGTAATTTTCTTTACCTGTCATACCTTTTAATTACGCTGAGAAAATTTTTAAAGGTATATTAACAGAGCGGGAGTGTTGTGCTAAACACAAAACCTAGCATAACCCTAGCTGCCATGCAATGCATGTCCATGCTTGTAAATAAAAGCTTCAACCTACATTCGATTCAATTACTTAGGTATCTGTGTCATCATTTCATCAGAGTCAATATGACAGTGTTTCTGCCCAAGACAGCTTGAACTGTTCAGATCAGATTGCCTGTGACAATGCACAAAACCGTAAAAAATAAATCAGGAGATGGCTGTGAACTTACATAGTTCCACTGAAGTCAGAATCATGCTGAGTTATACTAGTCAAAGTTCTTGTCTTACACTTTGATTTTGAAAAAGGAAAAACTAGTATAAATAATGTGAAAATCAGTGGTAAGAACAACAAGAGGACAGGGGAGGAAGGACACTGGTTGCAACAAAAAATATCTTTGTGGGTTTGCATTTCTATGTGCATTTTCATCCCTGAACTTATTTTCATAAATAAATATAACTGGCTATGTAGTTTATTCAGAAGCAGCATATCTTGGAAAAGGATTTCAGAGGACATGGAGCAGAATCCAGAAAGTTTTGTATGCAGGCAGAAGGGAAAAGAAGACAGCAGCATTTAATAAACCACATTATCTTAATACTGTCTTTTCTTTAACTCCATATTTCAATACATATGCTAAACAGAGGGGCTGCACTCCCATACCCAGAGTTATACGAAAAGGGGATTTATCTTAATAAGCATAATAATTTTGTAAAACTTTAAACAAATTCTTAAAGTTCTTTGTAGCTTCTGAAGCTCTGTGGATATACCAGGAAGAATGATCAGGTTAATTTGCAATTCATGGGAGAACTTTCAGAGGAAAAGCAGAAGAGTTACTATGACAGCTATCTTTTTCCTAAACTTCTTAGCAAAAGCACAGCATTTGGTGGCTGATGCTTCTAAATTCTACTTTTTATGGCAAATTTATTATTGGCTTCTAGAATCAGAAATCGCACAAGGCCGGTCAGATAACATATCTTCCCTGAATAAGCATCCTTTAAGAAAGCTCAAGAAATTAAAGTTCTTCTCACTAGAATGTACCATCTTACCAGATTTGTTTGTTTCAATGTATTCAACACATATGATGACAGCTGATTTTTGTGGCTTGAAAATAAGTCTTAAAGAAAAAACTAAATTTTCAGAAGACTACACTTTTTAAAAGCTTCCTTTTATCCACTTCACCTGTGGAAGACTGATTTAAAAATAAATATGAACACTTACTGGTATATACATTCACAATACTGGTTTATAAGATAAGGACATACAAGGACAACCAAGATCTGTATTCAGTTTCTGAAGGATGACTAGTTTTACTTATATCAAAAGGACCAAAACACAGACTTTGAAAACTGCAGCTGTGCCTGAAAACAGGTCTTTTCAGCAGACTTGAAAGTCCCAGAAAGAACAGAAGGTAGTCGTTGCAGGACTGTGGGATTTTTTTTTGGCCAAGGATACATTAAGTATTCAGATAATCTTCCAGGTGATAGTACCAAACTGCACTAACCAAAATGATAATTTGTGCTGATAGACAGAGTAATACATATCCATGTCAGTTGTAAGAACTTGATGAAAGTGACTTAAAAATCTACAATAACGGTCCGGAGTTATGAGTGATAAAATATGCTCCAATTCTATAAATACTAAATACTGTTAGTACTGCTGTCTGTGATACTGTTGATCCCAAAAGGCTTACAGCAAGATCCGTTAGTCAAGGGTTTAAATATAGAGGAAAAATAATCCAGTCTTCTTGCTCAGTCATCTCCTGTTTCAATACAAAGCCATATCACCTCTTCTGCCTCTACATCCTATGCTATTTCATTTAATTCTATTTATTAAATAGTTTCAGTGATTGTTCTCATTTTACTCCTTTGTTGCCTACACTCCTCATATGCATACAGATATTTCAGTCATTTGTCTGTCCTCAGTGAAATGTCAATCTAATCAGAATCAATAAGGAGAACAAACTGTCTTTCCAGCTCCATCTCCTCAATGTAGCTAATAACTTCATACATTATTGTCATACAAAAACTGCCTAATTACTTCTTTCCCAGAATAAAAAAGTCGACCTTACTTTGTCATTCTTGACATGATAATCTACATCACCTCTCTCAAAACAATGTTTTCTGTTCTAGTACCACATTTTGAGACAAGGAGAACTGGAATGACATATGATATGCAAGAGATGGACAAAACATAGATGTGTACAATGACATGCTGATATTATCTAATTTACTGCATGAATCCTCAGTAACACTCCTTGAATTATTCTGAAGATCACCTTAATACTGAGTAATTTCTTCATTCTGAGGTATTTAATCTTCATACATTCAAATGGGAGTATGGGGGTGTTTTTTGTGTTGTTATAATGACAACAAAAAAGAAATCATATTTATCACAGACTTTTTCACCATTCTATTCGTATTTTGTTCAGTAGCCGCTAGCAGACAGCATACGCTTCTATTATGTAGACCTACTTCCCTGATCACATAGATCTGCTTTTGGCACACAGGACTTTTAAGTGTTTTCCTACCTCTATGCTCTTCCTTCCATTGGTATGACTTCTATCTCCCCTTTCATTTCTACATTAACCATTAGGTTTTGGTCATACTGATAATTTCTTCCTCTTTTGCTAGAACTAGATTATTTCATGTTCCATTTTATCATTTAATGGTTTATAGTCTACTTGATTGTCTTCTCTAGTCTAGAGAGTTAGAAGTTTTTCATTTTGTTGTTAGCCTTTTCCCACTGGTCAGGGTATTATACTGCTGCTTCCCTGTACACAT